>NC_081411.1:610031383-610153883 GCF_030272615.1 Cryptomeria japonica | reverse complement strand
GAACAAGAAATACAATGAAGGGAATGTGTAATCCTTCAATTCATTCAATTTCAAGAGCATTCATCACAATCATGTGAGATTACATCTATCAAACATTCAAGTTTACTTGTGCAATTGATGATCACTAGGGTAACTCCATACCTCACCTAGTTCTCATAAGAGACTAATCAAATGCACTCTAGAGGATACGAACAATACAAAAATATGCCAAGTACACATAGTTGAAAGCATAGGAGGTGAAAAGGCCAATCTACAAGGTCAATCTTCATTAAGGAATTTTTTTTTCAAAAAAGGTCACCTACTACCCATTATATTGGTTTGCCCCTTATATTAAGTAACAAATGTAGATAGAGAGGAAGCCAAATAAAAGTAGCTCAACTAAAAATTTCCCAATTTTTCTAGCATGTTTAGGGACATAGTTTGCCTACAAGAAAATTATGTTTTCAAAGCCCACAACACCATGTTTTGATCAATGAAACCCTCTCTGAGGCCCATTTTCATACAAAAACACAAAACTACTAAAAGCAACTAGCTCTTGAATATATTTTCACACGTAACTTTCTACCAAATACATTTGAGAAAGAATGAAGTGTACTATTGGATTTGATATCCCAACATCATCATGATTTCATACTTTTCAAATTTGATTTAAAAGTGCATATTATTTACCCAAAAGTGACTTCCCTTTCACACATTCAATTTTGTTCAAATTTTCAAAGACAAATAAGATTATAAATTCTTATCTACATCTAATGAATACATGGATGAATACTATTCAACATCATTTACATGATTTGAAATATCATTTACTCAAATTTAATAAAAATTCTCAACTACAAGCATAAATGAAATTAATAATTGTGAAGACTTGTCCAAGCTTTTGTAGCTTGCTTCTCTATAATTCCAATTTAACAAACCGAAGATAGTATTTATCGCCCTACTGCTTGACTATGTGGATCTTGAAGGTCCACCCACTAGACTAAAAATAATACATGGGTAGCCAAACACATTCTCATCAAACACATGGAACTGACAACACACAATCACACTCAACATGGTTTATCAAACACCATTTGGACATCAACATTAGAGAAAGTTCACAACTAATATTATAATTTAGCTTATAAAAGGTTTATTATAAATGAACACTCTATGGGAGACTCTCCCAATTGCCTCTTGTCAAGCTCCACAAAAAGCTTTTAGAAATTTTGCCTTCAAATGAGTCAAGATCCACCTTTATAACGTGCGAAGAGGAGAAGATTTAGTCGCCCACATGCATTGGAGAACTTGATCCAATTCACATGCCAAAATCTTCAGCTCATTTGTCACTTTTTAGTGTTGTTTATTGTTTCATAAGGGGTTTAAAACCCTTTAAGATTTTCATGCTTTCTCCTTTGGAACAACCTTCCCACTCACTCTAGAAAATTCCCAAAAATTGATGTTCAAAGCCCTTGTTGGGGGTTTCAACCCCTTTAGGAACTCCCAAATTGTCAACCAACTTTGCCTTTATCGGGGCTTTGACTAGGAATGGGAACCGAGCACATTACAATCTTTGTTATCGAAATCACAAGGAACTGGAACTTGTCAATGATTTAGAGGGAATGGGAACCAATAGCTTAAACTGACAATTAACCATAACTTAGTCAATTTTTCTCTAATTTTTGTCAAATTAAAATTAGAGATACCTATTAAGTGAAAGGGAAAAAAGTGTAGAAACTGCTTCCAAACAATAATCTAGTGGGGGAGATGTAAATTTTTTTTATACAAATATTTTAACCAATTACAATATGAAGAAAATACACACTAAAATAAAGATTAAACGTGTAATACCATAAAATAATGAGCACCATACATACATGGGGAAAACCATTATGGGTGAAAAACCCCATACTCCAAAGCACAACTCATTGTATTCCAATAAACTGATAAGGTTACAATATAATACTAGAGTCAAGCTCTTCAATAGAAGTCTAACAATCAATCTCCAATAATCTGGATTAATTTCAACATCACGGTACCCACAAAAAAATTCACACTCAAAATAATCTCTAAGGGTAAAAGCACGAAGTTGAGTCCAGTTCTCATGGAAGTTTTGGACTTAGCCAAAAATACAACAAAATATCAACAAAAACATGATCCCATTATTTAAGAAACAATATTCCATTATGTGTTGAGATCCTAAGCCTAAATTTGGAATGAGATCCCATTACCCTTCGGTTTTGACAGGAAATGGGTACCCATTCCTAAAGGTAACAGGATCTTGCTATGTAGATAATGCTATCTTGTTTCTTAAATAAAGGGATCTTGTTTCTTAGACATTTATTTATTGAAAAATGACAACGATTCCATTTCACCTATTGTTGATTGAAGCATAAACAGGATCCTGCTTTCACACAACACCCTATTCTGGCCAACATCTTGGAATCGCTTCCCTCCAGGAAGGCACCTCTCATTTTTTGCATTTTTTTGTACAAAATAAAAAATGAAGAAACTTAACTAAGTTTTAAAAAATCTTTTAATTAGGGTTTAGGGTACTTTATTTTCAAAATATTATTGAAATTACTTTAAAAATGAGAGAAATTTAAAACACTAGTTTCTAATTTTGTATTCGTTTAATTAGTTTCATACATTGTATTGGATATAGTATTGAAATTATTAAAATATTATAAATAATAGATGTTAACTAGTCAATCATTGGTTAACCAAAAACTTGAAAGGATTCTCACTTGATCTAACCATTGCTCAATTTAAAATAGTGTTGAAGGCATCAAAATCCTTACTGAGAAGTTGAATGAGCTTAGAGAGGGGCAATTTGTCGATACTTTCATGGATGGGAATTAGATTGATGGTTAGATTCCCAAGGATAAGGGCAAGATGGTCATCCGAAATGCAGATAAAGGCCTAGTGCTCATATGCGGGCTAGCAAGAAAAAAACATTCCAAGAGGAGAATAAAGAGCTATTGGATTTTGCTAATCTTCAAAAAAAATTATTCTAGGAGCTTGAAGTAGTTGAGATGTTGAAGAAAATGCATTAGTTTTTTCTATCCCTATTTTTGTTGTGTTTTTCTATTTTGGATGTTGTTTGTTGGTTGTTGATTGTTTGTGTTTTATCCTGATGAAATTCTTTTGTAAGTAGGGTTTCTAGTCCCTTTGAAACATGCTTTATCCTTTAACCAAAAACTAGTCATTCACTGGTTATTTAGTTTTTCTTTTATTTGCACATGGGGGATGTACAAATCATATATTTTTACCTCAATTCATTGCATTTAATTATTTATTGCAGAATTTTGCTATAAATTAAAAAAAATGATTACATTAGTATTAATATGCTCAAAACACAAAAATAAAGAAACATGTAACTATCAGGTCCTTGCACTCTCAAGCTACAATATCTAAGAATATTTCCCCCAAACATAAATGAATTCAAACAAAACATCCAAATTAGTACTCCAAGGAATACTCATTCACATATCTCTCTTGCATCCAACATATGAAACTTGTGTTCTAGGATTAAAGAAGATTAGGTGAAATCCATGTTGAGTGATCTAAGCACTAATCAACCAATCTTTGAAATCTACATTGCTTCTTTTAACACTAATACAATCCTTAAGCCATTAGCTATAGTAATTAAGCATGATAAAGGTTGACTTATGCTAGAAGTCATAAAAATAGTCATAATGGGACGTATAAGCATTCTTAGTGTAATTCTAAACCCATTACTAGTGTCATCACCAAAGAGAGATACAATCCTCACCCTGTAGTTAGTGACAAATCAATTAAACCTATGGGGAATTCTCAATTGTAGGTAACTAAGAAAGTAAAAGATATAATTGAAATTCAATCAACTCTTCCTTGGCAACCCATTCATGAATTTGTGAGAGTTTTTAAGGACTCTATTTTTAAGAACCCTACCTCTTGCAAATGATCTCTCTTCTTCAAGTGTTGGAACTATAACTTCATCCTAGATCAAGGATTCAACAATCTCATAGACCCTCAAAACATGGAAGAAGGATAACATGCTCCAAAAAAAAAGGTACATATAATTTGGTGGTTTCTCCCCAAATGATCATATTAGTTTTGAGAAAAAAAAGATTCTCTACATTACAAGGTGTTTAAGGGTGAGAATGAGATTCACTAGTCTAAACATGTAAACTAGGAATCAAATTCATTCACAACAATACATATAAGGCAAATGAAATCTAATAGGTCCAATCTCAAACCTATTGGAAAGGGCTAGGAAAACCATTGGACCTTATTCACCTTGTTTGAGTTGAATTTGTTGCAATTAGATAAGATGGAATGGTTGAATGCAAGAACTAGGGATGATGATGCAAAATTGACAATGAAAAACTTAAACAGATAGTTTTGGAATGGATATGTAGACACTAGTTATAGATTTGGAAATGAGAAGTAGAGAAGAACTTGTGTTTGAAATTTGGGCTCAAAAGTGTTGGAATATGTGGCTAGGTGACGTAGTCTTGCAGGTGTTTGATGCATATATTGGAAATAGATTCAAGATCAGGATGCCACTTTGAGTATCCTCTTGTAATTTCATCGAAAAAGTGTGGGACTATGTGGAAAAGCCACAATGTCCAAGGTTTTCTTCTCCTTCAAAATTTGGTTCAATTTGTCTCAATCTACACTTTTTGGGTCTGTATTCCTTCTCTTCTAAAACTATCACTTGCACACACAAGAGAGGAAAAAGTTTGTTGTGTTGATAGGGGTTTTCCTAGGTCAAACTCTGGGTTTGGAATTAACCCTATGATGAATTCAATATAAATAAGAGTGTGCCTTTATGGGGTAGAGGCTAGATCTAGAAATGAAATACTTAATTAAAATGTTATACCTTCTTTATGAATCTCATTTGCCTTGAAGTATTCATAAAAAGGTTGATGTTGTCATGTAGGAATTCATGGATGTCTTCATAATAAGTTGATCATGGATGCAATCTTGAATGCTTGAAATCTGAATACTTGACCTCTCCTTCATCGCTTCAATGAGGCTTAATTTCTTTCTCCCTTGAATTTGAATTGTGGAGTGGATTTCCTTGATGAGAGATGTTTCAAATGAGGGCACAAGACTTTCTTTTATACCTAAACTCATACAATATTTTTTCATTTATCAATATGTACATGTATGAAGATGATACTTCAAAATGTGAACATAATTAAATAAGAGTAAGTGAATTTCACCACTACAACTGCTTAATAATATTTTAGGTACAACACATAATTTGAAAAGATCGAGAAGAAAATGTATATATACAAATGTGATGCCCAATTTATATTCTTCTAATTGTTCACAAACTATTATCCTCTAACTCACCTCATATAAATTAAATTAATTCCTTCTTTACCAACACAATTACTTAAACTCTAAATCAAAGTGAGCAAGAGACTATAAACTATTAGTGTAACTCAACCTTCTTTATAATACTTACCTTAATAGTATTATGTTTGGTATTGATATATCTTTAATTAATTAGATATAAAACAAGACTATTGAATTATTTGATTTTTGAAAGTGATTTCAAATATTTATAGTTTGTAATTGATTGCAACATTTCAAGTGGGGATTCCAATTACCTAATAGATGCATCCTTTGCAAAAATGATGAGGAAAGTCCTGCTCATCTCTTCCTCCATTGTGTCTTTGCTCGGGAGCTTTGGGGGATGGCCTAGAGCAAGCTCAATATCTGTTGGATTATGAATGACAACTTGTTAAGTTTGTCCTAGGAGTTTCGAGGCCCCTCATCCAACAACTGTGGAAGTAGATCCCCCCTCATGTGAGCTGGAGTATCTAGAAGGAAAAGAATGACATGATATTCAGGGACAAAGAGGCCTCTGTGGAAACTATGTTTTCTCAATTCCTAAAGTTGGTTCTTAAGAATATCTTTGTTTCTAAAACCCAACTGGCCTCCAAACCTCCCTCTACCCGGGACTGGGAAATTGCTAAATGTTGGAACATCCCCCCCTCATTCTCTCTTGTCGACTGCTCTAAGAGGCTCCTAAGGCAAAGCACGATCTGGTCCCTTCCGACCACTCATTTCAAACTCAACTTTGAAGGGGCTGCCAGGGGGGTATGGCTTTTGATGGAGGGGTTATCAAAACCCATTTGGGGGCCCTTGTTGCTGCTTATGCGGGCAACCTGAATGGGCATTCCTTTAATCAGGATGAAGCTATGACCTTAGCTTGAGGAATTCGTCCCTCCCTCACCATGGGAATCATGATTATGGACATTGAGGGTGACTCTAAGCTCATCATTGATGCTGTCAAAGGGCAAAATAGGATCAATTGGACCATTGAGGGAACCATCAGGGACACCCTGAGGCTCATCTCCGAGCTTGATTCGTTCAAAATTATGCATGTCTACAGGGAAGGCAATAGAGTGGTGGATGCCCTGGCGGCCCTTGGCCTAAATATTTTTGGTTTGAGATGTTGGAGGAGCCATAATTCCTACTCGGACCATGTTAACTTCCTTCTTCAGGAAGAGAAATCTAAAATTCCTATCAATGATTGAGTTGTTGCCAAGTTTTTTCCTTACTCTCCCCTCTTCTCTTGGGGTCGTCCGGAGGTGTTGGTTTCATAATTCAAATTATGAGAATATTCCTTTGATTTATGCTGATGTGGTGGTGACTCATTCGGCTATGCTGGCGGTGAAGGATGTGCTTCTTTGTTGGCAAATCCTTTGGGCTTACCGTGTTATGATGAGGTATGATTGGTATGGTAACGTGTTGGTTGCCACTGGTATTTGCTATCTTTCCATGCCTCATAACCAGGAAATCATTTCCAAAAGTGATTTCAATTTTTCCCATGCGCCCAACTTCATGTCTCACTTAATGACACTGGGCTCACACACTTCCCATTGTCTTTTCTCAGCTTGCTTCTCGAAGGGTCTCTACAATTTTCTCTGTGAAATTGTTTTCATGTCTAAAGAAGTTCTGTTGGCGGAGGATATGGGGGGCGAAAGAGTTAGATATGAAATAGACAAATCGAATGACTTCAAGAATGACCCCCTGGTTTGGAATTTATGCGTTGAAGGTGGGGTCGCCAATTTTTTGGGATGTCTGCAGGGCACTGATGAGCAGCTCTTGGCTTCTTTTGCATCCTCTTGGTCTGAGAAGTGTGTTTCGGTGGGTGGAATTTCTTTTGATGTCTTTGAGGAAACAATTGCCCAGGCCATGAAGCTGGCCCTTGACGGACGACACTGGAAGCACACTAGCCATGTTGCCAACAACGAAGGCCTGAAACGCTTCTTCCGCAATCATGAGGAACCTGTCAAATTCTAGGGTGGGTTTGCTCAGGAAGAGCTTAAGAACCCGTGGGATATGATCTGCCTTATGATCATGAAGTACTTCACTCTCGAGGGTAGGCACAAGGTATTTTACTACTATCATTTGCCCCTTCTAAATCATTTTCGCAATGCTCTGTTTGCCCTTTTATTTACTGCATTCCATTGAAAGCTATGTTAAAGACACCATGGACCCCAAGTATGGGGATAAGCCACCCTACCTCTTCCACTAGGGCCTCATTTACAGGCTGTACAAATTTCATGAGGCTCTTTGCCCCCCCCAGAACCTCTCGCTCTCTCAGCCCCCTATGCCTTCTCCTCAGCAGCTTGTCGCCCTTTCTATGACCTTCCTAGATTCTTGCAGTATCTGCATGATGGATTTTCTATGACCAACTTCTCCATGTCTTTGCCTACGTATGCCTCTGTTGTTTCTCTATCTATGGTCTCTCCTAGCTTGACTCTGTCCGCCTCTCCCATTGTTTCCCGCTCCTTGTCCAAGGGTAAAGGAAAAACCCCTGTTAAATGCAAACATATTGTCTTTTTAGACAATTCATCTTCTAAGGATGTTGAGAATGACAACCCTTCTCTAGATTCTGAGGTTAAAAGGAGATCCTCCAGATTGGCTTCTAAAAGCTTGCATAAAAAGAAGATCCCTATGATTGAAACTATTGAATTGGAAGAGGACCCCATTGAGGACAAGGATGGAAAAGACCCTAAAACCACTTTGGGGGGCCTCGGTGAGGATGCTACTAATGCGGATATGACTAGGGACCCCATGAATTTGAGCACTGTTGGTGTCGTTGACACGGGAAATTCTAAGATGCACGCATAGGACTCAGTTGTTGTTTAGGATAGGGCCCCTATGAACACGAGCATTGTGGGTGTAACGGGGCACGAAAATTCAGATACTAAAGCCCTGGACTCTAGTGACTTGGCCGCGGATTTAAAGACGATGGAACGGGTGATGAACACTATTGTTCTGATGGGCCTAGGCAATGATATTGACTATTCCACTACTGAAGATATGGCCAAGGTGATGGATGAGACTATGGATGACAAGGCTATTGTGAACCCTCAGGGCGTCCCCACAATGGAGAAATGAAAATGTTGCACATGGATATGTTGGACGTCATGCAGAGGATTGAAAAGTTAGGCCTTGTGCTTGAATTGCAGGCTATCATGGATGATGTCAATCGGCTCAAGAGCAAGGTGGAGGCCTGGGATGCCCAAATCGCAGGCCTTAACAAATTTCATCTGTAGATTCTTCATAGCTCGACGCTCACCCTCTCTCTGCTGAGGGAACACACTGCGGACAAGGAGGAGGAGAAGCAAGAGGCTAAGGACCTATATAAGTTCCTGCTTAATGTTTGGAACAGTGTCATTGATGCCATTGGGGTGCAAAAGGTGCCCCTGTAGTTCGTTTTTGTGCTTTCTGTTGGTTGTTTTTTATTTTCTAAGACTTGGCCTCTTTTTCCTGTTAGTTCTGTTACTGACAATGCTGTTATAGTGTTGTTTCTGCACTATGGTCTCGTTAATAGTTATGCTATGTAAAGGGCCAGTGCTCTCGTTCTCATTGCTTTTTTAATAAAAAACATTTCATCTCTTATTCTCATCAATATGTAGATCCATGAGTATAATGACAATAATAATTGTACTAATATGTTTCTTGCAATTTTATTCTAGATATTAGAGTAAAATCTTATACAAATTTCTTGTTTCGTTAACACCATGATTTACATTTATTAGTCTATTATTTGAGTGGTTGATAGATTTAAATAGTGTTTAAAAAAAAATTGTTAATAGTAAAATGTTTGTGACACCTTCAACTAGGGGAGTACCAAAGTATATTATTCATAAATTTCATCCAAATGTCTCATAGTGTTCCCAACTTGCATGTTACTTATTTGTCACCTTCTAGACATCTCTTTATATTAGCTTGCTTTATCTACACATATTATAAAAGAAGTAAAATTGTTTTTAAAGAAAAGTTGGTTTCATGTATTTATTGTTTTTTCTCTTACTCATTTTACTATTTCATGAAAAAAATAACTTTTACTTCTTAATCATTTGGTTGTTGTTCTTTCTATTTTTAAGAGGGGACTATTCTCACAATTTAGTGTGTAAAAATTATTTTTATTCTAAGATTCTTTTTATTAAAGCTTGATGTAATTATGTCTATCATTATATAAGATCAAGAAGTTCATCATTTTACTTTATTTGAATAGACTATGTTTTATTTATATATTTTTACATTTAATGTAAATATAAACTAATTATTTAGGATGATTTGAGTATGAAAGATTTTTTTTTTAAATCACATAATTTAGTCTAGAAGCAACTTTTGTGAATCCATCACTTGAGTATCTGAAATGCATCATTTCCTCATTAATCCATTATTTGAGCTTCTTATATGCATTATTTACTCTACTTCAATTTTTTTTTTTTTTTGAAAGCATATGTTAACAATTGAAGGAACTACAAAATAGACAAAGCGAGCTAAGCTATTCAATCAAAGTTCCAAAGGTTCTCAAGTCGATGAGGAAATAAACATCTTAATCAATTACACAAATTCTCATGCTAATTATTCTAGCCGAGATGCAAGATGGTCTAGCATTGCATTCAAGTATCATGCATTTAATTTAAAAAAAAAACTCTTTCTCTCTAAATAGATCTAAATTTCCACTTGTTTCATGGCCCCATTGTAAGAGGTATATATCATCGATTCTTGTATGCACCAGCTCTTATAAATGTTATATGCGTAGATCTCATGTATAATAAATATATGTATAATTTCTTTGTTTGATATTTAGATTTTACAATCTTTATGACGACAAAATTTATATTGTGAACTTATAGAAAGTTCAATTTCATTCTATCTTCTCACTACATAAATTAGATTTTCAACGATCCCTAAATGAAACCAAACACTATGAAAAAAGAAAAAATAATCAAAATGCCCCCCGCCCCCGCCCCCGCGCCCCCCCCCAACCCAAAAAAAAAGAAAATCCTTGAATCAATAACAAGTTATTTTTTTAATCATGGTCACGTAGTCCCCAGGGCTTAGCATACAAACTAAGCCATTAAAACCTTGTAATAACTATAAAAAAATTCAATAATCTCCACATTATATCATGGCCATCATTTTTTCTTTTAGCCTTATGGACTTATCCTAAAGAAGGATTGAAAAACAAGGTACAAAAATAATTCATAATAGCAATATCTAGTAAAATGTTTAGCCTTATTATTCAATCACAGGGTCCACACCAATGTCGTAAAAAGAAAGGTAAGATATTTTCTTGATACGTAAGCGAAGAATGGGGCCCACCTTTCGTAACTATGATTTAGACACGTACACAATTCTTCATGATATCACACTTTTTGAAATCGGCCTCGAAATAATGAAGAATATTTAAAGCTATTCCGGGTCAAAACCGAAAGAGAGGAAAACGTTAAAAAGGATGAAGAATAAAAGAAAAGAAAAGTGAGTAAGATAATGGTGGTTTTGTCTGTTTATAAATTGTTGTGGATCTAGTTGTTTTTGGTATTTTTGTGGTTGTTTTGTCGGTGGTGTTAGATGTTTTTGGGTGTGGATATTATAGGGACAGCATCCTCATTTGTTGCTATCAATATAAAAAACAAAAATTATAATAATTAATAGAAAATCACAAAAAATATATATGATCACGGAGCATCTGAATAAAATTACAAAACAATAAATATATGAAGAAGAATCGTTTTAAATATATCTTATTGATATTTTAGTATTTTCATAAAATTTACTTAAAAATGTAAAAAATAATAGATTAGACTGTGTGCAAGTTTTTTGATCAAATCGAGAAGGAGCATCTAACAAATTATGGTTTGTGGAAATCTTATATCATTAATCATTTTATTGGATAATAAGTATGAGTGTTTTTGATTTAAAAAACAGTGAGAATAAGGGCACTGACCCTTTACATAGCAGAACTATCAATCATAGCGCTGAAACAACACTATAACAACAATTAAGTGGCCTCCTTAATAGTGTGATGTAAACTGTTTACTATTGACATAATAGCTTTTCTATTTATTTTGATTATAAAAAATGAATAGTGAAATTAGTTAATTTCATATTGTTATTTGATGCTATTCGTTAAATTGACATTACTTTGTTTAGCTAGTAATATATGAATTAATAAGAAAGTAGAATTAAAATAGTCTTGACTTTTGGATAATAGTTATGAATAGTGTTAATAGTCTATTGTAACTATTCACTATTGAATAAAATCTTTTTTTTTTTTCCTATTTATTTGTACTATAACATAGTTAAAATAGAATCAATTGATTCCATATCACTATATGATTTCATTCATTGAAACACTAGATGCATTGCATTGAGTTTATATTGATGTTGTGGTGAGTGAAGGTGAATTTTGTTGTGTCTAATATAGAGTGACACTAAAATATTATTCAATTAGACAAAATATTTTTTAAAGTCAACAATGTAATTTTATTGAAGCAAAAAATTATTTTCATATTAATTTATGATGCCACCTCACAATAGAAAATTATTAATATGATGTATATAGTAGTGCTCATGTTGTTCAAGCTTTTATGTATTGGACATGTAATTTACAAAAAAAAAAAATGATTTTTTTATGACATTGATTGTTCTCAATATGAACCGATAAAAAGAAAGTAAATGACATTTTACAATTTTTTGAAAATAGAAAATTAAATGTAGACTATAAGATTGTTGCTCATTTTTTAATTTCTATATGTTGATTGGCTAAACAAATAATGAATTCTCAATAAAAGTGATAATATTATTTTGTTCAGTTACTAACAGATGAACCAATGAGAGAGTAGAATTTGTAGACACCTAAAATTGTCCTCTTTAATTAAATAAATATTTTTTATCTATTTAATTATTTTATCCTAAGTTTTCTATTAATCAAATAAATCTTTATTTATTTAATTAATTCATTTAACCTCTTCCATCCCTTTTCTCAATTATTTTTATTTATTTGAATTATCTTTCTCCTAAATTAAATAATTACTTATTTATTTAATTGGCCCCACTTCTATTAATTAAATAAATCTTTATTTATTTAATTAATTCATTATCTTTTTCTTCTATGACACGTCACTTATCTCTTAATCCTCTCCTACCTACCCCCTTCACTATTTTATTATTTCTTTTACCTACCCTTTAATCCTAGCCGACCATTTATTTCTTTCACCTCTTAATCATATCCCTCTATTTTTTACAGCATCTTTTATATAAGAGGATACTTACTTCATTATCAACCCTAATCAATACTCTGCAATCAAGCCTTCTTGCAATCAAGCTACTTAAACCAAAATCCGTTCTTTGTTGAGCTCTTGTGCACACATAAAATCTGAAAGTAAATATATCAAATACAATCAATGGAGATAGGAGACATTAGAGATTGAAACCCTACTTGGCATGTGAATGGTAATATTGTTTTATTTTGTGGATTTGCATGTTCTTAGGTATCTCTATTGGTGTATGGTAGATGTTTGGTTGCAGAACTAGGGTTTATTGTGGTTGGATCTTTGTGGTTTTACAATAAGTTTATCATCATCATTTTTCAACGTATACAAAATTAAACTCTGGTTGACTTATATTTTGCAATTTACTTTCTATTATTATTATTTTTAATTTAAAACTATTTTATCTATTAGTTTATTGGATAAACTAATAAAAAGAGTAAATTATACATGAAGCATAAATGGGATCTTGCTTTCACACAACAACACCTTTTTCCAACCAGCATCTTGGAACTACTTCCCTCTAGGTAGGCACCTCTCATTTTTTCCATTGTTTTATATAAAATGGAAAATGAAGAAAATTAATTATATTTTTAAAAACCTTTTAATTAGGGTTTAGTTTTTTAAAATTTCTAAATTAGGGTTTAGGATAGTTTATTTTCAAAATAGTATTCAAATTACATAAAATATTTTTTAAATTGCATAAAAAAGGAGAGAAAATTAAAATATTAGTCTAATTAGTTTCATACATTGTAATTGGATTAATATTAAAATTATATAAAAAAAGAAACAATAGATGTTAACTAGTCAGTCATTAGTTAACCAAAACCCTGAAAGGATTCTCGAGATCAACCATTACTCAATTCAAAAGAGTGTTGAAGGCAACAAAATCCTTACCGAGAAGTTGAATGAGCTTAGAGAGGGGCAATTTGCCAATACTTTCATGGCTACGAATCATAATGTGTTGGCTTGATGATGATTGTAATCTATTCATCACTTGTTGTCATTGATGAAACACTCTCACACACACATGATTATATTGACTACCGGTGTAACTTCATTGGTTTACACTGTTAACTGGTATGTTTAAGGTCTATCTCTAACCGGCACTCTTGTCAACTGATATGTGCTTAAGAGATAACCCGTGGTTACATTAAGTCGGCATCAAAATGAAGATGGAGATCAAATAGAAGATTCCAGGACAACAATTCACATGTTTTGTTCCAACCGGTATTGATTGTTCTAACCGATATCTGATTTTGTGATGAGTTACCAACACCATTTTCTTGACGGTCATTTTTGTGATGAGTTATGTTTACTTGTCTAGATACACTGCACCTAGGAAATTGTGTTTTGATTTCCTATGGCCGACATAAGATTTGTATGTCTATTTAAAGACATCTTAGTGAATCATTTAATAGAGAGAACTGATATAGGAGAGGATTTTATGCGAATACTGATATGCATAAAGAGTGAAAGCTTTTGTTGAAGAGCAATAAGTGTTAAGATGAAGAGCAGTGTTGAATGTACTTAGAATGATCTGAACAAGCAAGTCTTGTGCTACTCAGAACAAATCAAACCTTTCTTGTTGTTTTCTAATCATTACAACATAATCAAATACCCTAACTGGGTAAGCTCTAACAAGCTTCATTGTACAAATCCTCTAACAAGATGATCCATTAGTTTGGATTCTCAAATCCTCCAGCGAGATTACTCCTAACAAGGTAGTACTCTTAACAAGGTATAAGCTTCTAATCAAGCTTGGGATCTCTAACAAGATTCGCTCCTAGCAGAGCACTTTGTAAGACCTTAACCGGTCAGTTATCTATTACTGCAGATAGTTAACTTGTGAGTTCCATCTCATCGTGGTTTTTACCTATTTGGGTTTTCCACGTATAAACAATTGTGTTATGGTGGATGTTCTACTTTATGTGGATGTTGTTATTCCATTTTGGATAGCATGTATTTTGTTTAAATGCTTGGTTAAGTTCATCTACCGGTTAGTGTTTGAAGTTGTGTTTGTTTTGGTGTCACTGATTCACCCCCCTCTCTCAGTGCTTTTCAAGTCCATCAATTGGTATCAGAGCCTAACTTCTTTGAATCCTAACCGCTTAGAAGGGAATCTTGAAGCTACCATGGGGGACATGAGCTACTTCGAGATGGTTAGAGAGCTAGAAGCTAGCAGAAATGAAATTGAATCCCTTAGGGGCAAACTGAAAGTTTCTCAAGTCAAAAGGAGAGAGTTATCTGAAAAATTGCTAGAAATATCTAATAGTAGTTCTTCAGATGAAGCCAATATTAAAGCTTTAGTTGACGAAGTTGAAAAGGTGAACGCTGAAAAACTAAATCTAAGAAGAGAGCTAGAAGGTCTCACTATCCACATGAGTCAGGAATTGGAAGCCAGAAGAGCTGCTGAAGATCCTATCAAGGTAAGAGATCAAGAGATCATAAAGATCAAATGGGAAAAAAGACACTATACATGATGACTTGATTGCTGAAACGAAAGAAAAGGAGAACCTAAAGCTAGACCTTGAGTTGGCATCGTCTCTGAAAGAGAACATGTCTAAGCATAATGAAGATCTTGTCAAAAAGCTTACTGAAGCCAATGAGAAATTGGAGAAGTGCATCAAAAGTTTTACCATGCTGGAAGAACAAATTCAATCACAGAGAATCAAGGGTGATATCTCTGGACTTGGTTTTCATACAACTGAAAAAGGTGAATCCTCCGATACAAAGAACAAAACTTCTCCTAAAGTCAATAAGATTACCGGTAAGAAGGTTTTTAAACCTATCTGCTTTGTTTGTCACAAGCCTGGTCATACTGCAAATGTTTGTAAAAACAAACCTAATAGAAATGCAAATTACAATACTAATGCTAGGTATGTGTCTAGAAAGTTTGAAGGTCATTGCTACACATGTGGAATGTATGGGCATATACATATTGAGTGCAGATATGGATCAAACAATCCTTTACCACACATGCATCCTAGACCAAATGGTGACCGGATAAGGAATTTTGATAACCGGGTAAACTGGACCTGACAAAGATCCTATGGCAACCGGTTTAGTCCATTCGAAATGGAAAAGGCAACAAATGTTGTTTGCACCTTTTGTAATAACTTTGGTCATGTGGCTATGAACTGCAGAAGAAGAATAGGAAGAGGAAATGCAGGACCCTAGAGATCATCTGGTATGGTCTGTTACCACTGCAACAAACCGGGGCACTTAGCAATGTTTTGCAGATCAAGAAATAAGAGATCGGCCAACTTCTTTAAGGATCATAAAGGCAAGTAGAAAGTTGATGTCGAGGAAACCAGAGAAGAAATGAATCAGATTTGGTAAAAGAAAGGTGATGACTTGCCTGGAGAAGAAACGGTTCCTTCACCTAGTGAGGAGAATCCAACACCGGTGACTTAAGCCTGTCTAACACAGCTAAGGGGTGCTTAATGGTAAAACATCTTCGGACCCCTTGTAAAATGAGCGAGAAAGAATTTTTGAATTATAAATTTTTGTGACTTTTTGTTAACGTGTTATCAACCAATATTTCACTTAAGCGGTAAATAAAATTAGGGTTTGTAACCTAAAGTGCGAGCATTTATTATAGTTGGTAAAGTGGATAAAAACAAGTTTTACTTTATCATTTTTACCCTAACTCTTTCGAAAAAGAAATTTGAAGAAATTGTAGAGCAAAATAAGATTGTCTTGTTGTCAATTGGAAAATTGTTTCGTGTTTAGAGAAATCAAGCTGAATCGAAAGTTGCAGAGAGGCAAACGGGTGTACATTTGGACATTTCAACCGGGAAACGAAGCGACGTGCAAGATACAAGGTATTTCTTTGTATATCGCTTCAAAACTTGTTTAACTAGAATGGAATCTTCTTCTAAGTTTGTAGAAAGGTTGATGCTCACTGCTGAGCCCGAGGAAGCTCTAAAGGCAGATGAAATTATGTCTTACAATGCATTATCGCAAGTCCCGAGTGGTGTTGTGGTCAAAGGTGACTTGTCTAGCTATATAGATTGCCAGATAGAAGATTTAGGAACTCTACACATCTATACTCAACTGAAATCACTTTGTAATAAGAGCGGAGAGATTGAAACCAAATATGCTAGGGTTTTTGAAAAAGGGTTTCATAATGCCGCATATTTTCTTGAAGATTTTGAGGATGACCACATAAGAATCATCTTGAGTCGAGTCCACAGAGAGAATATGTATTTGGAAAGGACCCATACAATAACCAAGGAAGCTATTAGGGATGTAATGGGTTATTGCTCAACCAGTGAAATTCCTGTGTTAAGAAGAATTTCAAAGGATACTGTCTTCAAGTTAACTGGTTCTACATTTGATAAGCGTGCTTTCTCTATCAACAATATTAGAGACCCTATGGTGAAGCTTGCAACAATGGTGATAGGCTACCAGGTATTCTACTCCAGTAGACTTAACAGTGTTCCATCTGCAGCAATTCACACATCACATAGAATGATTATTGATAATGCAAATTATGATATTTGTGAAGTCGTCGGAGACCAATTATTTCAAAATTTGAAATCCATTAAGAAGGACAACACACAAAAGTTCAAATATGGTCAGCTATTAGCCGAGTTATTGTTCTATTTTCAGAACTTCCTACCGGGTATTGGAGATATTGAATGGTCCAAGGAACAACCGGTTAATGCACAGATCAAGAACAACATTAAGGCTATGAAGAATACTTTTTCAGTTGCCGTGAACAAGTATTTTAATAAATTTCAGAAAAAGATGAGCATGAGAATGAGGTTACCTAAAGATGTGGTAAAACACTTTGCAAAAGACATAATCTTCATGGTTACCACTGACTTTTGCTTGATGCAAACAATTGAACCCAGAGAGGAAGATATGGAAGATATGAGCTATGAGGTCAATCATGATTTACTGGTCGGCTATGCTAATACCCTGTTAGCATCACCTAAAGGTAAAAAGAAGACAAAATTGGACATTGTGGCAGTCCAAGTTGCACCAACTGAAACCAGTACTGCACCTATAGCTAAAGTGAAAGGAAAGCAAAAGAAGTCTGATAAAAAATCTCCTGTGAAAAAGAACACAAGGGTGACTCAGAGTGTCCTAACCAAGAAGGAACCAACACCTAAAGAATATGTAAAGAAGGAGAATGCTCCAAAGAAGAGAAATCAAAAATTGATTTTGCAACTAGAGTTTGAGGGTACAGATTCTGAAGAAGGTAAAGGTAGTGCCAAAGGCAACTACACCTATAGATATTGCTACCTACAAACTTGACACAGTCTTTGAGAGGACAATGAAGACATTAGGAAGAAATAGGTTTGATAATGTCAAAGAATATTTTGATTCTTTTACTGAAGATGAGCAGAAGCAAGTAATCCAACATGTAATTACTTATTTGGGTCATTACAATACATTTCCGCATGATTTGGAGAAAGATATTTTAATCTCTTTGTATAATACTTTGTTAGATAAATGGGAGGAAGCAATTAAATTGGAAAAGAAGATTATTGATGAAATATTTGTATAGTATTTTCCCAATCTATCATCAGATGGAATTAGTGCTTTAATTGAGCAATACAAAGTATATTTTGATTTCACAATGAGAAGATTGAAGCTTCTTAATGCAAAAAGGCCAGTTGTTGAGTCCGAGACACATCAACTAGCCTATGTAATCAAAAAGAGGGAAGGAGTCATCCACTTTAGCAATAAGGATGATACTACAGATGATGTTCCTCAACCGGAAATGGATGAAGAGGAAATTGTTCAAGTTGACATAGTCTATCCAATCAAGAAGAAGGATGATTCCATTATTCTTGTTGATGAAGATGTTCAGGACACAGTAGACCTATCTAGAGACATTACTGCACCAGATATGGATCCTCCTACAATCACTGAAGTACAGTTTAAATTAGTTGAACAACTAGGTATTCAACTCACAATGGACAATGAATCGACAACTGATCAACTGGAGAAACCCCAATCTCCACCGGTCATTGAAACTACTCAAAAGGAGTCTACTGAGGAAGCTGTCACTCAGCTAATTGAAGATACAACAGAGAAGAACACAGAAAGAGCTATCATTAAGAGTGTACCCCCTGAACCGGTGAAGCCGAAACTACCTGAAGATGATGATGATGATTCTTTAAGTATCTCAGGACCCATTGACATGAACACTTTGAATGCATCAGAAATGATGAATATTGCTAATGTTATGCAATCTCGAGTACAGAAGAAGAGACTGAAAGAGAAAAGGATTGAAGCAGAGACAATCCAGAATGCAGTAGAAATTTTGTCTGGTTTACTACCAGAAACAACTGTTACACATCTTCCTACACCCATTAGCAAACTTGGTCAGTTAGTTGCAGATGCATCTGATCAAATCAATTTGCTTGAAGATGCTGCTCAAATGTCTGCTGAGAAGAGCCACAAGAAGAAATATGGAGATAAACTGGCTAAGAACATTGAAAGTGGCAAAATGGCTTTATCTCATAATGGAAGTCTATTGAAGAAAGCTATTGAATATGGAGGGAAGTATCTTGCCTCTACCTCCAATGTTACTTTCTTTTACTCTGACATTTCTAAGAGTCAATATGAAACCGAGCAGGAAATGGAAAGGTTATGCAAGGCATATGACCCACTCCAGGACTCCATTCATGCCTTTAACCGGTCTATAGATGATTTGCATGACAGACTAAACATGAATGATAATGAGAAGGCTAAGAGATTTTGATCTCTAAGAGAGCTCAAGAGTTAGCTCACCTCGCAAGTCAACATTCTTTAGAGAGCCTACTCCAATGCATAAGCTATTTTTGCTACTCCTGAAACCTGCACGCTAGACTCAATGGAAGAATTCTACTCCCAATTGATGTCTACCTCTGAGTACACTGCTAGCATACTGTAATCATGGGAAAATGCTTTATCTCAGATGAAGCAGAATTTCAATGATATTTTTATGAGACTAGCCAATGCATGAACCTTTTAAAAAAAATTGGAATATATGCTTAACACTTTGATACAAATTATATATATATATATATATATATATATATATATATATATATATATATTAATTTATCATTTTGGCATTGTTGTCAAAGGGGGAGTATTGCATTGAAAGGGGAATATGAGTACATATGTAAATATGTTGTGTATGTACACTTAGCGGTATTGTATTACTCTAAATTTTTTCTAAGTGTTGCCATCAATACCAAAGGGGGAGATTGTTGGCTTGATGATGATTGTAATGTATTCATCACTTGTTGTCATTGATGAAACACTCTCACACACATATGATTACATTGACTACCAGTGTAACTTCATTGGTTTACACTGTTAACTGGTATGTTTAAGGTCTATCTCTAACCGGTACTCTGTGTCAATCAGTATGTGCTACTGTTCTAACCGGTATTGACTGTTCTAACCGGTATCTGATTTTGTGATGAGTTACCAGCACCGTTTTCTTGACGGTCATGTGATGAGTTATGTTTACTTGTCTAGATACACTGCACCTAGGAAATTGTGTTTTGATTTACTATGGCCGACATAAGATTTGTATGTCTATTTAAAGACATCTTAGTGAATCATTTAATAGGGAGAACTGATATAGGAGAGGATTTTATGCGAATACTGATAGGCATAAAGAGTGAAAGCTTTTGTTGAAGAGCGATAAGTGTTAAGATGAAGAGCAGTGTTGAATGTACTTAGAATGATATGATCAAGCAAGTCTTGTGCTACTTAGAATAGATCAAACCTTTCTTGTTGTTTTCTAATCATTAAAACATAATCAAATCCCCTAACTGGGTCAGCTCTAACAAGCTTCATTGTACAAATCCTCAACAAGGTGATCCATTAGTTTGGATTCTCAAATCCTCCAGCGAGGTTACTCCTAACAGGGTAGTACTCTTAACAGGGTATAAGCTTCTAATCAAGCTTGGGATCTCTAACAAGATTCGCTCCTAGTAGAGCACTTTGTAAGACCTTGACCGGTCAGTTATCTATTACTGCCGATAGTTAACTTGTGAGTTCCATCTCACCGTGGTTTTTACCTATTTGGGTTTTCCACGTATAAACACTTGTGTTATGGTGGATGTTCTACTTTGTGTGGATGTTGTTATTTCATTTTGGATAGCATGTGTTTTGTTTAAATGCCTAGTTAAGTTCATCTACCGGTTAGTGTTTGAAGCTGTGTTTGTTTTGGTGTCACTGATTCACCTCCCCTCTCAGTTCTTTTCAAGTCCATCATAATGAAGGCTAGAATCCCAAGGATAAGGGCAATATGGTCATCTAGAATGTAGATAAAGAGCCTAGAGCTCATATGAGGGCTAGATTGAAAAGCAATTCCAAGAGGAGAAGAAAGAGTTGTTGGATTTCATTAATCTTCAAAATAATTTCTTCCAACAAGAGCTTGGAGCAACGACATGCTGAAGAAAATGCATTAGTTTTTGGCTATCTCTTTTTTTTGTTTTGTTTTTCTATTTTGGATGTTTTTTGTTGGTTGTCTGTTGTTTGTGTTTCATCTTGATAGAAATTTTTTTGTAAATAGGGTTTCTAGTCCCTTCAAAACATGCTTTATCTTTAATAAAAAACTAGTCAATCATTGGTTATTTAGTTTTTTCTTTTATTTGCACATGGGGAATGTACAAATCTATATTTTTACCTCAATCATTGCATTTAATTATTTATCCTAGTATTTTGCTATAAATTAAAAAAAAATGATTACATTACTATTAACATGCTCAAAACATAAAAATAAAGAAACATGCGACTACTAGGTCCTTGCACTCTCAAGCTACAAAAGCTAAGAATTGTTCCTTAAAACGAAAATGAATTCAAACAAAACATCCAAATTAATACTCCAAGGAATACCCATTCACATATCTCTCTTACATCCAACATATGAAACTTGTGTTCTAAGATTAAAGAAGATTAGGTGAAATCCACATTGAGTGAGCTAAGAACTAATCAACCAATCTTTGAAATCCACATTGCTTCTTTTAACACTAACCCAATCCCTAAGCCATTATCATGGGTTTTTCACTTAGTGAACCTGGGTTATAACACGTACATTCATGGCATACTACAAAATCCCCCTATTTTCAAAAAATATTGTCGTAAACTACTTTTTTGAAACCCCCTCCCAATACGCAACCCAAATTAAAAAAACCCCCTATTCTCACAAAATATCATATTTTTTCATAGACTGAATTAAAAAACCCCCCTATTTTCACCAAATAGGCAATATATTGTTAAATATTTTTGGGATGTTAAACCCCCAATATTAATGCATGTGATATAATATTGCCTAGCCCGTGAAGCCCCCGTGGCCATTAGCTAAATTAATTAAGAATGGTGAAGGTTGGACTTATGCTAGAAGTCATAAAAATAGTCATCATGAGATGTATATGTTGGATTATTGGGGAGATTGTTGGATTTGGTTGACCATTTCTGCTGCTAGGATATGTTGTTGTCATTGATGTCAACATATTCTTGTGAGTTATTTCGGAGAGTTTGGGAAGATTTTCTGATCCGGTTTTTAGTAGTTTGGTTTTGTTGATCAGTGTTTTACAGAATTTGGTATTTCCTCCGATATATTCCAGTGTGATCATATCTTGTACTAAGAATTTGGATTATTGTTTGGAATGATCTTGTGTATCTTCATTTCAAATTGTTAGTGGTTTGGTGCTCTGCAAGTTATCTTTCCTTGTGACAGTTGCTGATTGGTTGTGTTCTTGAGCTTTTAGATGTTGACCGATGAAAATTTGAAAAGAGGTGTTGGTGCAACTATTTTAGATGATTCTAACATGCTTGTTCTGATTAATTGAAAAACAGGTTTTGAGGACCCAAAACCATTACAACATAGTTAAATAGAAAGTTGAGAAAAAAGAGTCCACATACAAAGCGACTGGTCAAAAAACCAGCGAACAGAAAAAACAACTAAACAACAAAAAACAACAAAGGACCCAAGGAGACACTACATAGTAATTTTCTTCAGCAGATCCTCTGCCTTAGTCACCAGCTCATCATAGGTCGCCCCAACTGCTTTTAGCTCCTCCAGGTCCTTATTCACTTTCTTTTCCTTCCTCTTTCCACGGGTGCGGGTTCTGGGACCTTGGGCTTCCCCGGTTCCTTCTGCATCCAGGTCAATTTCTTGGGTTTCCTTTTCGTCATCAAGCTTGCTGATGAGGGTATGGGTGTTGTTGGCTGAGATTTTCAGAATGCTGAAACTCTGCTCCGCAATGTTCTTGAGGCACTCCTCTATCTTGTCCAGTTTGGCAACTGTATCCGAGAGCGTTTTTTCGCTAGTTTCCTCCAAGGTTTTTCTATCCTGTATCTCCTTTTCAATTTTCTCAAACCGGGGATTAAAGGCATCTTTGATGTCTTCCGCTTTGGCAATTGTGTTCTTTAGATCTTCGATATAATCGGCCATAGTGTTCCCCTCTCCAATGTTAATGGTCTCCAGGATCATGACTCTGTTGTAGAGTTTTTTGTATTCATCTGCAGTATTCTTATTCCCATCAATAAGCCATTCAATGGTTTTCATAAAACCCTTCAAGGCCTCGGGGTGAGGACCAGGAGAAGGAGTAACTTTACCAGGGGTTATCTGTTCATCTTTAGCGATATGGAGGGCAGCAATAGTGTTGATGGCCCTGAGGGTCTCCTCCATAGTCTCTATCTCCAGGCTTTGTTCAGCTTCCAGGGTTCTTGTTTGCTTATCCTCTTCCGGTTCCTTGCCTGTCTCCTCCGGATCTTTGCCAGTCTCCTCTGTTTTCTTTTGCTTCTTCCTGGGTTGGGCTTGGTTCTTACCTTTTTTCCTTTAGCACTCCCTTAGGGTTCTTCTTCTCCTCAAGGAAATCAGAGTCCTCTTCTTCCGAAGAAATACTAATCAAGGGTTTGCTTTGGGGTTTTTTGCTCTTGGAAGAAGAGGGTCTTGATTTCCTCTTCTTGCTCCTCTCATACTCTGAGTCGTCAGAGCTTTCCTCATTATCAGTTGAGGAATCATTATCTGAATCCTCCTCCGAGAAATCAGAATCAGACATTTCTTCTTTTGAATCCACAAAGAGCTGCATTCAATTGATTTTACTAGCCTTTAAATGATCATAAATGAGGACCATAAGTCCCTGGTGCATTGCAGTGTCACCTCGAGGATTTTCTTTATATGCTTTTAGGGACGCATTCATAGAACAGAGCAAGAAGTAAGGGAAATTCACCTTATCATTATGCCTAAAATGATTTAAGAGTACAAAGTGATATCCATATACTTTCGTAAACCTGCCATCTAGAGTTATATACCTCATTAAAACAAAGAGAATTTCCCGCCAGGGTTTTGCAAAAGCCCTAGGCGGGTAATAGGTTTTACTCAACTTTACTAGTCTTTTCTTCTCTTTCTCCATGACCGGGTACCTTTCAATGGCTTCCCTACTGACCTTCCTGTCTCTGTAGAAGTTGTAGCCCTCCCTTTTGAGTCCCATAGCTTTAGCTATTAATTCTTTGTCAATTTCCACTAGTTGGTCGCCCATTTAAAGCTTGCCCTTCTTCCAATTTTTGCAGAAGAAGCTGGTTATCTTTCCATTGCGGCCATGGAGTCTCTCAATGAAGCTCGAAAGACCACCCTTCTGCAAAATTTCCCACACCTCTTCTTTCTGTTTCCACTCCTTGCAACTTCCTGGCTCATATCTTCTCCTATTTCCGCCCATGGTGTCGTTTCTCACAGTCAAGTTTAGGTTACAGAGCTGGTGAAACAGAAAGCTTGTCGAAGTTAAAACAAAAACCTAGAAAGCATGTGTAGCATTAGTGATTTGACAGGTTATGATGCACGTTCTGCTAGCTTTGATGTTATAATGAGTAATTCCCTCATTATCGAAGTAACTCGAAGTGCTTACTTCAGTACATATCATAATTGCCCTGTCAATCAAGATTCTTTGGGGTACTTTGATATCTTTCATTTATTATGATTTGTCTTACATCTCCGGGAAGACTGTTCTCACCTGTCCACGTGGTAATTGTCTCATTCTTCACTGCCACGTTTGCAGCCCAATCAGCAGAACAGTTGGCCTCCCGATATATATGGGATATGTGGCATTTTTTGAAGGTTCTGATGATGTCAATGGCAGAAAAAATTATATTGTGAATCGACCAAGAGGGCTTAGAAGTCCCATTGAGACACTTAATAATATTATTGGAATCCCCTTCGATCTAGAGATGGGTACAATTCCATTTTTTGGCTAGAATAATGCCTTGAAGGGCTGCCATAGCTTCCGCCTTATGATTGGTTTGAATGCCAATAGGGACAGCAATCATACCTTTGCAAATGCCTCTGTCATCTCTGAGAATAGCTCCACAGCCTGAAGGACCTAGATTTCCTTTGGCTGCTCCATCAAAATTGATTTTAAGCCAACCATAGGGAGGGGTTTGCCATTTAACTTCAAGCCTTTTATTGTAGTTGATATTATGACCATCAGTGATCTTCATATTCTAGGCTCTTAAGATATTTAACTCCAAAGAGTTGTTTGAATAACAAGAGACCTCCATAGTTCCCATATTTTCCTGAATAACCCTTTGAATTTTCTGAAAAACAATATCTTGATTTAAGGATACATCCCTAAAAATTCGGTTGTTTCTTTCCTTCCAAAGACCCCACAAAATGTGAGGCAGAGAGATCTGCCACATACACCTCAGAAAAGAGTTGGTCCAATGAATTTGCCAGGAAGAGAACAAATCTCTGATGTTACTGGGAAACACCCAAGCAAGACTAAAGCTTTTGAGGAAGCTTTCCCAAACAGAGGTTGAGAAAGAACAGTGGAGGGCAAGATGGTCCACTGACTCTTCCTCTTGAAAGCACAACACACATCTATTTGGAAGGGCAAAACCTCTGCATTTAAGGTTGTCAACAGTAAGGATCTTATTCTAGAGAATAGTCTAGAAGAACATATTGATTTTAGGAGAGAGCCCTTTTAACCAAGCTTTAGACCAGAAAGGATTCATAGGAGGGGAGGGGGAGAGGATACAATACATCGAAGATACAGTAAAGGTACCTTTGGGGTTATATCTCCAGATCAAGGAATCCTCTTCCTTATTCAGCCAAATTGCAGACAATTGGGTTTTGAGCTTGGAGAGACTGGGATGAATACTATCTATGTTTTGCCAATTGTTCCCATCCTAGTAATCTGCCACTAAGGTACCAAAAGAGCCAATACAGGAGGGAGCATAGGAAGCCCACTCATAGAAATCCATTAGGGGTTTGTCAAAAAGCCAGGGATCCTCCCAGAATCTAACTTTTCTACCATTTCCAAGTTTCCATGTCACACCTTTAGCAATCACATCTTTACATTTAGAAACATGGTTCCAGATATGAGATCCATTTATACTGAGATCCGAATTAAGAAAAGAAGATAGAGAAGAGGACAGAAGAGAATACTTACCTCTCCAAATTTTGCACCATTCAGAATCAGAGTTAAACCATCTCCAAACTTGTTTTGACAAGAGAGCTTCATTTAAAGTGCGAATCCTCCTAAGCCCTAGACCACCTTTGCTTTTTGGCTTGCAGACCTGATCCCATGCCACCAAGGACATTCTTTGCTTTTCCTCAACCCCAGACCATAGGAATCTTCTTTGAATTTTCTCAATAGCTTCAGCATACTTGATTGGAATTCTGAATAAGCTAAGAGCATAAATGGGGATACTTTGAAGAGTAGCCTTAAGAAGAAGGAGCTTACCAGCTTGACTTAAGAGAGCCCCTTTCCAACCTGCAAGTTTTTTGTGAAATTTATCAACCAGCGAACTCCAATATGAGTCAGGAGGGGCAATCCCCATAGGGAGACCAAGGTAGGTAGCAGGAAGGTCAACAATTTTACACTCCAGAATTCTGCTGATCCTTTGTTGTCTTCTCTCCGGGGTGTTAATGAAAAAGACATCACTTTTGGCCCAGTTAATAAGCTGCCCCGTTGCAGAAGCATATTTGCACAAGGTATTCTTCAGAACTTTAGCTTCTAAGATGCTCGAATCCCCCATAATTATTGTATCATCAACAAACTGCTGGTGTGAACAAATAAGGTAAGCAGAAGAAGGTTGAAGACCCTTAAAGGATCCTATCTGCACCAAGTTTTCCATGGTCCGTCCAAAGCATTTTGCCATAATAATGAAAAGGATGGGGGAGATAGGATCTCCTTGCCTAAGACCTCTCGAAGCTTGGAAAAAGTTTGAAGGAGAACCATTGACAAGAACAACAAAGGACGCAGTAGAGGTAAGTTGGGAGAAAAGATCCACAACTCTTGGGACAAACCCAAAGGAAGTGAGGACTTTCTGAAGAAGAGACCAGTCAACCCTATCATAGGCTTTGGAGAGATCGAGCTTAAGGATGAGACCCTGCTTCTTCGCTTTAACAAGAGAGTGAATATTCTCATGAACAGTAATAATGGAATTGAGAATTTGTTTTCCAGAAACAAACCCATTCTGCTGGTGTTTAATTAAAGCCGGGAGAATAGACAAGAGTCTAGAGGTTAGGGCCTTAGATATGATCTTGTAAAAGGAATTGCAGAGGCTAATAGGTCTGAACTTGTCCAGAGAATCAACACCTTGAATCTTGGGGATAAGAGCAATAAAAGTACCATTTATTTCCTTCAAGAGTTTTCTAGCCCCAAAGAATTCCTTAACCCCATTAGCAACATCAGTCTCGATAATGTCCCAAAACTCTTGAAAAAAGAGCATTGGGAAGCCGTCAGGACCAGGGGCTTTGTTTCCATCAAAGGAGAAAACAACATTTTTAATTTCTAAGGTGGAAGGAATGGAAGAGAGAAATACATTATTTTGGGCATCAATGAGACGAGGAATGTTCTGAATTAAAGAGGATTGAGCTTTAGCATCCAGACTTTGATCCCTCGAAAGGAGGTCCGAGAAATACCTCTTAGCTTCATTCCTTATTCCATCTTCCTTGACCAACTCCCCACTATCCACAACTAACTTGTTCATCCTGTTGGCAGCTTTATGTTTGATGGTTGACATATGGAAGAATCTTGTATTCCTGTCTCCTTCTTTGAGCCACATGCATCTCGATCTCTACTTCCAGAACATTTCCTCTTAGTAATAATATCATGGTATTTCTTAAGAATCTCATTATCCTCAGCAATAGAAACAGTACTAAAACCATCCTTCTGGATCTGGTCCTGTATATCTTTAAGGTTTTCCTGAATTTTACTCTTAGCTCAAATATATTCCCAAAGCTGTTCTTATTCCAGATTCGAATGTTGTCCTTCATACTTTTGAGCTTCTTAACCACTTTGAACATTGTCGTTCCCTCAACTTGGATACTCCACCATTTTTGAATATATTTTTTAATATCAGGGTGAAGTGTCCACATTTTTTCAAATCTAAAGGGATAGTTTTTTCTTCTGTTGATCAAATCAGCATTAAAAGTAACTGGAAAGTGATCGGAGCCAACCTGAATATGTGCAGATAAAGAACAAAAATACTGTCTGTACCAATCATCAGAAATAAGAGTTCGGTCAAGGCGCACTTGAATAAGGTCATTACCATTTCTTCTATTTGTCCATGTGAAATTACAACCCTGTATCTCCAAATCATTAAGAGCTAGAGAATTAATAAAATCCATGAGGGCCATCCTACTTTCCAGCTGAGGCAGGCTGCCTCCAAATTTTTCCTCCTCTTTTAAGGGCATATTAAAATCCCCCATAACCATCCAACTTAGATTTTTGAAACTTTCCCTAGCCTGTTTTATCCTTTTCCAAAAAGAGTTTCTAGCCTTTAAGGTATTAGGAGCATAAATGTTTGTGAGAACCCATGAAAAACCATCTTTAAGATGCTCAAATTTAATACAAGAAAAATTACCTTCCTGAATAATGACTTGGCCTTTAACCATGTTAAGATTCTAGATGGTTGCAATGCCTCCAGAAGCACCTTCAGAACTTCTCCCACTAATTTTACCATTTTTGAAAAACTTCAAAGATTCAACTTTTTCTCTACTCATTTTGGTTTCTTGAATAAGAAAAATGTCAGGATTGCTATCTCTTATCATATTCCTAATAATATCATGTTTATGGGGATTGTTTAGACCCCTTAAGTTCCAAGAGATTATCTTCATAGTTACTTACCAATTCCCAGCTCCTTGAGAGTTTTCTGAGTTCCATCTGCTATGTTCTTGTTGGCCTCCATGTCTCTAACTTTGTGATTAGAGGGTCACCCTGGGGAAGAGGAGACGTATCCCACATCAACTTGAGCTATTCTGCTGGATTTCCTAATCAAGGATGTCGAGGGTGTTGCTGCTTTCTTACTCCCGTGTTTAGGCTACTTCCATTCCGTTTCTGACACAGGAACCACTTCCGGATTGGTTAGGATGTTGGTGTTTCCTAGTCGCGTTATATTTTTTTTGGTGATCCGCATTGATCGTTGTTTGAGTTTTTGGTGATTTCTATGAACCGGTGATGATTTTCATGTTATGTGGTATTTCTGGTGGTGTAGGGTGTTGCGGTTGATCTTGACGGGATTTCCAGTGGATGTAATCGTTTGAGAATTTGAATTAGGTCAATCCTATGTAATTTAAATCATAATATTGGTCCGATGGTCAATCTTTGTATTGTGCAATGTAATTTTTGTAATTGTGAGTTGAGGGTTGAGGGTTTAGCCAACCTTGTTAGATCAAGGATGACGATTTGTATATATAGGTGAGATGCTTATGTAATTTAGGTGTCGGTATTATGTCCGGATTATCAGAGAGAGGTGATTGTGAGAACAAGAGAGGTATCATTCAGTGAAGTGTTGAGGTGAGATTGGTGTCACAGAGCAAACAATTGTGCTTAACCGAAACTGTCATCATGCATTTGTAGATGCTATCATTGTAGGTCATTTCTTTTGGATTGTAGTCTGAATCATATTGTAAGTTAGTGAGACTTCCCCGAGGGTTGTAGCTTTCTAGGAAAATATGTTTTGAGTAGGGAACTCTAGGCAGTGTGCTTGAATGCATGTGCATTTCCCATTGTAATATTTTCACATAGTACTGTAGAGTATCATCTTACTATGGGTAGGTTCCCACCGTGGTTTTTCCCTTGACTGGTTTTTCCATGTCAAAATCTTGGTGTTGTGTGTTGTGTTGTTAATTTGCTTATCTATCTGTTGCTGCTGTTGTGATCTGGTGAAGATTGATTCACACCCCCCCCTCTTGGTCTTCCTTCTTGATTACTGCTAACAATTGGTATCAGAGCTATATCCTCTGGTAGAAGCTTAATCACTTGAGGAGATCCAGGATGGCAGCTCAAGGTATTCTTTTCAAGAAGGACAGTCTGAGGTTTGATGGAAGCAACTATACAGTGTGGAAGAGATGGATGGAGGTGCATTTGAAATGTCTTGGAGAAGATTATTGCAAGATTACTAAGAATTCTTATGTTGTTCCTCAGAATGTACCATCCACTCCTGATGAGGTTAAGGAAGATGAATATAACATCAAAGCGAAGGAAGCATTGCTTAGTGCCTTGACTGATTCTGAAATGACAAATGTTATGGAACTTCAGATCGCACATGAGATCTGGGTGAAGCTTGAAATCATGTATGAAGGTGATAGTCAAGTGAAAGTAGCTAAGTTGCAGAGTTTAAAAGGAAAGTATGAGACATTGAAGATGGGAGATGATGAGAACATGCATTCATACATGGCTAAGGTGAATGAGCTTGTCCTTGGTATCAGATCTGCCGGTGGAAAGATTAAAGAAGATGAGATTGTTGCTAAGGTACTGAGATCTTTGCCTCCTGCTTATAAACATAAGGCTACCACTATTGATGAGATCCAAAGTGTAACTATAGTGACACAAGATGTGTTGGTTGGAAAAATTGTTGTATTTGAGCTGAGCAAATTTGGAGAATCACATGGAAAGTGTGAGACAATATTCAAAGCATAAGCATTGGTATCCGGTAAGTAGAAATATGATCTCGATGAGTGCAGGATATCCAAATATGAAAGAGAAAGAAGAGAGATAGAAGAGCAAGAAAGAGAGCTTGATGAGCTTGAAGCACTAATTGCTTGGAGATTTCCTAAAGGTGCCGGTAATTATGATGGAAAGTTGCCCTTGAAATGTTTTTCTTGTAATAAGATAGGACATTTTGCTTCTAGATGCCCGAAGAGAATGGCCAAGTATGATAGACATGATAAGTTTGATAAGCATGATAGGAATGATAGATATGAGAAGCATGAAAAGTATGTGTGTATGGTGAAAATGGATAACAATAATAACAATATTGAAAGGCTAAATGAATTCAACCACCAAACCCTAGCCTAACAATCAACAAAGATCCACCATAACATATGAAGATTACCTAAGACAATGCAAATCAAATGAAATCACAAAGATTATACCATCACATGTCCAATAGGGTTTTGATCTCCATTCTTCCTATCTCCATTGATCTTGCTTGATATATTTGCTTTCAGATTTTATGTGCACAAGAGCTCAACAAAGAACGGAATGTGGTTGCAAGTAGGATCGTAGTGTAGTCAAAATGATCATTAGAATGCTTGATTAGCCTGATTCGTTAGGGTTTGATAATGAAGAAGGCATCTCCTTAAATAGAAGACACAATATGAAATGGAGGGATAAGATTGAGAGGTGTAAAAAGGAGGTCGGCTAGGATTAGAGGGTAGGTAAAAGAAATACCAAAATAATGAAAGGGGTAGGTAGTGTATGAATTAAGAGATGAATGACATGTATCATGTGTAGAAAAGGTTAATGAATTAATTAAATAAATAAAGATTTATTTAATTAATAGAAGAAGTAGGATAATTAAATAAATAAAATATTTATTTAATTTAGGAAAGGGATAATTTAAATAAATAAATGTATTTATTTAAATGAGAAATAAGGCTAGAAGAGGATAAATGAATTAATTAAATAAATAAAGATTTATTTAATTAATAGAAGAATTAAGCTTAGATAATTAAATAAATAAAATATTTATTTAATTAGACATGACAATTTTGGGTGTCTACATTTTGCCCCTCTTTGAGACAATGCGGCTTGTCGCGTTGTTTCAAAGAAGATAAGATGAACTGATACAGAGTTGCCCCAGAATGAGAATGATATGCCCCCTCGAGAGATTGGATGAAAATGTTTGAAAAGATTGCAGACAATCTCTCGATAAGAAAGACGGGATAGAATGGACTGACTGGATAAAGTGACAAAGTCACGGGATGAGGAAGACTGACTCGGGAAACGAAGGCGAGGACTAGGGGTAGTCTATAAGATAGACCATGGGGGAAAATACATCCTCATTGTCATCTACACATCCATGAGATCAGAGTGCAGAGCAAGAATAGAGCAGCAGCAGTCAGCAGCGATGGCTTTGGTTCACAGATTCGACCGCGTTCGACGATTTCAGAGGCCAGCAGAGGTAGGAGAGCCGGTAAGTACCACCAAGCCTCCTCGTACTTTGATGCATTTATTGTTGTCATTAATGCATGCTAGTTAGAGCAATAAATGTGCTTAGGAATAGGGTACAAAAAAGTCTGAAAACGTGCAACCGCGTCTGCGTCGGTGCCAGGCGCGTCTGTGTCCAACAGGCGCGTCTGTGTCGGTGCCAGGCACGTCTGTGTCTGGAATTGCGTTTGCGTCGAATGCGGGCGCGTCCACGTTGTGCAGGGGCGTCTACGATGTGCAGGGGCGTTTGCGATGTATAGTCGCGTTTATGCACTGCCTAGGCACGTCTATGTCATACAGGCGCGTCTGTGTTTTTCAGGCGCACTTGTGCAGTCTGTAGGCGCGTTTGTGTCAGTCAAGCGCGTTTGCGTTTAAAAATGCAAGTTTGGTCTTCGAGGTCAAATCGGCAGTTCTGTGAGGAACATACACTGTCGATTGGATAAGCTGCTGAGAGGATACACTCAAGCAGGTCCTCTAGGAAGACTAGGATAGATCAAGGCACTTTGTGATGAACAGTGAGTACCAAGATAGAGTACTTTGTGATGAACAGTGAGTACCCAAAGTATGAGCAGCACTTTGTGATGAACAGGGAGTGCAAATGTGAGTAACACTTTGTGATGAACAGTGAGTGTCACACACGTAGTACTTTGTGATGAACAGGGAGTACTACTAGGATAGAAGCAACACTTTGTGATGAACAGTGAGTGTCACTAGGATAGATAACCATATGTATTTAGATAAAGAAGTAGCATTTTGTGATAAACAGTGAATGCCACCATGACTGACATGATTGATTTGCTTGACTGCAAGAGTATTTGCCTATGCTGGAGTCACGGGAGAGATTCCCGTCGACGCAGAGATTGCGACCTGAGCTGACCTTCGAGGACAGAGCTGCTATCGAGGAGATGGGCCTAAGACATGTACTGTATGTGCCTGAGTTTCGGGCAAACATGGGACTGTTGACTGCACTTGCCGAGAGATGGCATTCTGAGACATGCACTTTCCATTTGCCGATGGGTGAGATGACAGTCACCCTTGAGGATGTCTACAGGATTCTGTGGATACCGATTGATGGAGAGTTGATTCCATATGATCGTGACGGAGACAGGGAGGCATTGAGACGGGTGTTCTAGGATCCTGGACTAGAGATGAGGGTAGGACATGTGGCATGGGACACCATGACCGCCACAGGGTTAGCATTGCCAGCCCTGATCGGAGGAGCGATCAGTGGGTTTCTATGCCCAGACAGGGCGACACGGGGATTGGCTGTGGGCTGGGGGGAGCACTGGAGACACTGATGACACAGCATACCAGATACGCCTGGGGACGATGTGTATTAGCCCACCTGTACTATGAGCTTCATCAGTTTGTATACCATGGGTCAGTGGGATTGGGCTGCGGGGTGACACTACTGCAGGTTTGGGCTTATGAGCATCTGCCAATGACGAGGCTGATTCACTTCCGAGGCAGGGGACATGGACGTAGTTTTGTTCACTTGTACGACATGATTACCTCGCAGCTGCGGATTGGCAGGTTGGAGCATTGGCGGCGAGTGCTAGATGATATGGATGTGGTCATCTGGAGACCATATCTAGGATGCGAGGAGTGGGAGGATGACGCCGTGGAGCTGCCATACACCTTCCGGAGCAGGTATCTGATTGGGCGGACGCCCTATGTTTTAGAGAGGCAGCTTGTGGACAGGGTATGCAGGCAGTATGATAGGATCCAGAGGATGCCATGAGGCTCGGGTATGTATGCCCGTACAGTTAGGGATCAGGCGCAGTTTGGGCCATTATTGTCATATGATCAGGCGGTCACTCAACTGGCAGAGATGTTACCCCTACCCTGGGATATGTGGCCAGAGGTCGATGATGCTGGGATGGATGCCGAGTATTCAGCATATTGGGCGGAGCATCGATTCCCACAACTGACAGATCCAGGGGAGCTGGTGGAGGGAGATGGGGGAGAAGATGAGGATGATGAGGGCGGAGGTGATGGGGGGAGAGGCCGACGGAGGCGGAGGGGAGCTGTTGGGGAGAGGAGGGTTGCACCTCAGAGAGAGGGTGGAGAGGAGCAGCAGGCTCGGGTGGTGAGGGGTCGCGGTGGCTTACCCCTACAGGTACCAGTAGCACAGGGTCCCAGGCAGAGACAGGGACAGAGACAGGTACAGGGACAGGTGCAGGGACAGAGACAGGTGCATGTACAGGCACCAGCACAGGTACAGGGGTAGGCACCCGCTGAGGGAGAGCCACAGGCAGAGGCAGAGGGTGGGGATCTAGAGGAGGATGAGCTGATTGAGCTCAGGGAGATCTGCCAGGGTCAGGCAGATGAGATATAGGAGCTGGAGCGGGAGAGAGACCGACTCAGGTCGAGGCTCAGGGATATGGAGCGGGAGAGAGACCAGGCGATTCAGCGCTACACCGAGGCTGAGACAACGCTGAGGGCAGGGAGGCAAGCGACGGAGGACACAGGGGCAGGCTACGCATATGTCCTGCGGGCCGGAGAGGAGATAGGGTACTGGAGGGACCTCTACTACGGTGCAGTGCCGACAGATCAGCGAGCGAGGAGCTTCCATAGACCGTCGCATACAACGACAGCTACGGGGGGGAGTCGGAGGAGGCAGGCATCGAGTGGTGGGGTCATAGGTCCTCCACCACCACCAGATAGGTAGGGTGATCCCGGGGTGGGTCCCTTAGGGGCTCAGATTCCACCGAGGCGAGGCGGCTCCGAGGGGGGGAGTTCATCATAGCCTTAGAGGGCTCCCATTGTATCAGTTTTGTACCATTATTTTGTATTGTAGACACCTGCGGGTGATTGTAGCCATATGATTTTGACATCATTGTATCATGACACTTTATATACATATGAGATGATTCATCTTTGCGGCAGCTATATGCATGTGTACCTATGTGATGAGATGTTCTTATGTGATGCTTATGATATGGATGCAAATATGTATGTAATGCAATATTTTTGTTCTTTTATGTTTTAAAATGTTATGCCCAATGCAAATGTAAATGTATATAATGCATATGAATATGATAATGCAAATGTAAATTGTGCTAATAGGTGTTGTGTGCAGGATGTGATGCAGTTGTGATATCTATATGTATGTATGAAATGCTTATATGTGGTAATGCAGGTGCAGCTACATGAAATGCAAATGTTTTTGGTGTGTCATTATACTCAGTCATGTGATAACAGACTACACAGACTCGAGAAGGACGATGGAAGTCAATCAAGAAAGGGGGATGGAAGACAGAGGATATGAAAGTGAAAGAGCTTCTTGTGCGTTATCATCATTGAGCTTTATTATGGCAAGTAGGTTATGAAAATCGAGGCATTTGTTCGACCTAGAAAGTCATTGTACCTGTTTGCATGGAGATAAGACAGTCACAAACAAGGAATGCCCCAGTTCATACTAGACTCAAAGTGTCCTCATATCCTTGGACAAGTCATAGCATTACTAAGAAACAATCCACAGACAGCAAATGCAAATAGGTGACGATACCCCATCCTCGCCTTTCTAGTCAAAGACATCCTAGAGATAGAATCTCTAGTCAAAGACATCCCGGAAAAGCTAAAAGACATGTCACCAAAAAAGATGAAATCAAAAGAAAACCAAGACTCGACACCAACATCCACTGTAGTCCTCAAGTTTAGTGTCTCTTGTCACTTGTATAAGTCTTATTTGATTGTGGTCACAATGTTTACTTTCACAGAAAGGATTAGATAGCATTGAACCATAATGTTGTCTGAGTCTGTTGAAATATTTGATTTGTTGAAGCCCATTGTTGCTGCTGTGTCTCATCTGAAACTTACTAAATCCATGAAACTGATACTTTATTGCGGAGAAGATGAAACTTTATTGCGGATCTGTGATGCAGATGTTGCTTTATTGCGGATTGTGCGCGAATAGACTGAAGGAAGCTGGAAGAAACTGTACTCCTCGAAACATGTGATGTTCTCAGTTCCACACCCATCACTAGACGTAGGATTTGCCTTAGCCATAGATAGGATTTGATTTATTATTGATGGAAAGGGAGGTTTTATTATGAATGGCTAACCAGTCTTGGGTAGATCAATAACAAGCCATGATGGGAATGGGTAAGTTTATTATGAGCGAATATGTTGTGAGTGTGTGCAAAGTGAAATGATGAAAGAGAATCCTGAAGGAGGGAGGAGCAATGTCTCTACGCATAGCGCTGGTGACCCAGTTTTCACCATGGTACTTGCCCAGGGCGCCATCGAAGTGGTTTTCACGATTGGACGAAATTATTTCTCTTTACTTTTTTCGATTTTCCAATGTTTTTTGTGTCACAAGGCGCCTGTTTGCCAGGTTTTCACCAAGTAACGATTTTTTTGTTTTATGATTTTTTTGTATTTTTGAATTTTTTGATTCTTTTGTATTTTTGAATTAGGATACTCTGAAAAGCTATGTGTAGAACCTGCGAAGGTGCATGCTGTTGATAGGATCCTCCAAAGGTTCACCTTCTGTAGTTGAGAGCTGATATGCACCAGATCCATATGCTGCTGTGATGATGTAAGGACCAAGCCAGTTTGGTTCGAACTTGCCCTTCTTCTCTCTGTCTTGCTGATTCTTGGGGTTTTCTCTGAGAACCAAGTCACCTACCTCAAATGTGCGAGGCTTGACCTTGTGGTTGTAGCTGGGACTCATTCGTTGTTGGTAAGCCTTGAGATGATTAAAAGCAGTTTGTCTCCGTTCATCCAGCAGTTCTAGTTCTTGTAAGCAAGAGACCCTATAGTCTTCATCAGTGATGATGTTTTGCAAAGAGACCCGTAAATAAGGTAACTCGACCTCAATAGGAAAGATGGCTTAAGCGCCATAGACCAGTGAATAGGGTGTAGCTCCTGTAGGTGTGCGGACACTTGTGCGGTAGGCCCAAAGTGCAGGATTGAGTTGGATATGCCAATTACGGCCAGCGTCGTCGACTGTCTTCTTGAGGATTTTAAGAATTGTTTTATTAGACGCCTCAGCTTGGCCATTACCTTGGGGGTAATATGGTGTGGAGAAACGATGGGAAATATGGAAGCGGTCACAGAGCTCACGAACATCCTGATTTTTGAAGGGACACCCATTATCAGTAATAATGGAAACAGGAATACCATATCGGCATATGATATAGTTAAGGATGAAGGTAGCAATCTGTTTTCCAATGACTTGTGTGAGAGGTACGGCTTCAATCCATTTTGTGAAGTACTCTGTGGCTGTGATAATGAATTTATGACCATTGGAAGAAGGAGGGCGAATCTTGCCTATGAGATCGAGTCCCCACTGACAAAAGGGCCAAGGAGACGCAAGTGGTTGTAATTCTTGTGCTGGCACATGTATGAGGTCTCCATGAATTTGACATTGCTTACATTTCTTGACAAACTGGTATGAGTCTTTTTCCATATTGGGCCAGTAATATCCAGTCCTAATGAGTTTCTTGGCCAAGGTAGGACCACTAGCATGTGGACCACATATCCCTTCATGCACTTCACGTAACGCAATCCGAGCTTCGTCGCTTTCTAAACATCTAAGAAGAGTGCCATCTAGACCTTGTCGGTATAGGATATTAGCTAAAATGACATATCGAGAGGATGGGCGAATGAAGGTGCGACGTTGATTATTTGATAGGTCAGGAGGTAAAGTATTGTCATGTAGGTATCTGAAAATGGAACCATATAACTAGGATTCGGGACCAACAACACATATCATTTCAGTAGGAGTAATCTCATATGAAGGAACCAAAAGGTTATCCACCAAAAACTCATAGTAGGTCTCATTTTGAGGTAGATCAATCAGTGAGGCAATTGTAGCCATGACATCTGCGGCACGATTCTGCTCTCTTGGTATCTGCTCAAAATCTATCTTTGTGAACTGTTGTTTCAAATCGTCCACCATTTGCTCGTAAGGCAGTAATTTTTCATCTTTTGTTTGGTAATCATCAGTTGCTTGACAGATGACAAGTTGGGAATCCCCAAAAACCTGAAGTTCCTGGATCTTCCATTGAACTGCAATTCGTAATCTTGTTGTTAATGCCTCATATTCTGCTATATTGTTAGTGCAAGGAAATGATAAGCGGTATGATTTTGGTATAGAATCGCCTTGAGGAGTTATAAAGAGAATACCAGCTCCGGCCCCATGCTATGTGTATGAGCTGTCAAAATACAATTGCCATGGCTTTGCATATGATATTGTTAAAATGGATTCATCTGGAAATTTTGAATTTAGAGGAACATCATCAATCATGGGGGCATCTGCTAATTGATCCGCGATGGCTTGTCCTTTTATTGCTTTTCTGTCCACATACTCGATGTCGAATTCACTAAGGATCATTACCCATTTGGCCAGCCGCCCAGTAAGTGTTGCTTTATTGAGGAGGTATTTCAATGGATCGATCCTTGCAACTAACTTAGTCTTATGAGTAAGCATGTAATGTCGTAATTTCTGCGAAGCAAAGACCACGGCAAGACATGCACGCTCGATTGGCGTGTAGTTCAGCTCATATCCCACCAATGTGCGACTGATATAGTATACTGCTTTTTCCTTGCCGTCAGCAATTTGTTGTGCTAGGAGTGCCCCCAGTGCTGTTGGAGTAGCTGATATGTATAGTAGCAAAGGTTGATCTGGAACTGGTGGCATCAAAACTGGCGGATTCAAAAGATAATCTTTGAGCGTCTGAAAAGCTTGTTGACAGTTATCATCCCATTTGAATTTGATATTTTTATGTAGCAGGTGTTGAAAAGGATTGCAATTATCTGCAAGTTGTGCTATGAATCTTCGAATGGACTGGAGTCTTCCTTGTAAGGATCGACGCTGACTGATATTTCTGGGCGGTTGCATGTTCAAGATAGCCTTGACTTTTGCTGGATCAGCTTCGATTCCTCTTTTGGACACAATGAATCCTAGGAGCTTCCCGGAGGTTACTCCAAAGACACATTTCTTGGGATTTAATCTTACTTTGTATTTTTCCAACCGATCAAAGACGACTGATAGTATGTCCAGATGCGTATTTCTGTCTACTGAATTACCCAAGAGATCGTCAACATAATCTTCCACAGTTATGTGCATGAGGTCATGAAAGATAGTGGTCATTGCTCTTTGATATGTAGCACCTACATTTTTCAGCCCAAAGGGCATGACGTTCCAGCAGAAAGTTCCCCACGGACAAGTAAATGATGTTTTGTGTTGATCCTCGGGTGCGATTCTTATCTGATTGTAGCCAGAGAATCCATCCATTAATGATAGCATTTCATGACCTGTTGTAAGATCAACAATCAAGTCAATGTTTGGTAATGGGAAGTCATCCTTTGGACAAGCTTTGTTGATGTCTCTGAAATCTGTGCAAATTCTGATGTTGCGATCTGGTTTACTGACAGGTACCAAATTGGAGATCCATTCAAGATAATCAATTGGGCGTATGAATCCGACATCCAATAACTTCTCCAGCTCTGCTTTGACTAGTAATGCCACTTGTGGATGCATTTTTCTTAATTTCTGTTTTACTGGTTTTGCCCCCGGTTTGACTGTCAGATGATGCATTACCAAATCCGGATCCAATCCAGGCATATCAGCGTATGACCAGGCGAAGTTGATTTGTCGCTCTTTGAAGAAACTTATGAATTTTGACCTTTCAGACTCTGTCAGTGATTGAGCTAGGAATATGTTGTGTGGAACCTCTTATGTACCGATGTTTGTTTTGATAGTTTCTTCTACCAACATGGATGATTTTTCTTCATATGATGATGGGAGAATGTCGAGCCTTCCATCTTCGGGCACCTCAGAGAGGTTTTCACCCTCAGATATGTCCTTTCTTTTTACTTTTTTGGAATCAGATAGCGCCACAGTGTGGTTTTCGCCATAAGACCCTTGATTTGTTCTTATTTTCACATTTTTGCGACTGGAAGGTCCGACACCCTCACCAAAATATGCCATGTTGTTGAGTTCTATAGTGTATCCTGCTTTATGGTCCCCAAGGGGAAGATCATCTCGTATGCCAAGATAGTCAATAACAGCTTCATCATTTTGAAATGTGTCAAACTGTGCTGGCCCTTCATAATTCCAGTCAATGAGTTGGTGGTGAACAAGGGGAAGGCCTTTTATGTTTTCGGAGTTTGCGGGGTTAAGAGTGAAGATGTGGTTATATTCGGGTATGTCGAGGTAATTATCGAGGTCATCGATGGCACTCTCCTCATCAGTCTCGATCACGAGCGAATCCAAATTATCATCACTAGTAGTGCATTCCGGAACAGGTGTTCTCATCCTATGTGATTTCAACCTAGAACCTTGAGACAAGGACTGTGTAGACTCCTCATGGGTTGTTTCTTGACCAACTCTGATTTTGTTATAAAATTCCTCCTCTTCTGTGGGTTCATCTGGCTCTCTGAATGTCTCGGTGAGCTCGTAGTCACTGGAGGACTTGTCGGAACCCCATTCCCATTCGTTGGAATCTGTGGAATAGCAATTCTCTTGTTGAATTTTGACAGCTTTGATTTGTAAGGCTTCTTCTGTCCTTTGGGTGTGGACCTTGGAAGTTAAGAAACCAAGTCCCTTCGAGCGTTCCCTTTTTACAGTCAATTCAGGTTGTAAGGGCTCCATAACACCTTCTTTGCGTAACCCAAGGGGGCTTTTTCCATCATACCCAAATTTTTGTAGAATCTTGAAGCCTTTGCCATATTTCTCACAGGGTATATTGATCTATTTTTGTGTGTCATCTTCAATGTCTTTGTAGAGCATTTTGTATAAACCTTCCTCTTCCAGTTCACCCCATCTTTGAAAGGTAGTAGGGTCCCATTTGAATATTATGATGGATATTTGCTTGTTAGGATGTGGCCTTCCATATTCTTTTGGAGAGCTCATGACTTGTCGTAAATACATGGTCTGATTTAAAGTGTATTCTCCCATGCCTTTGTCCTGAAATTTGCCTTTAAGTTCACCTTGTTTTGATGTCGAAGGTTTCAATGACTCAGGATCAATGTATGCCGAAGAAGGAACAGCTTCACGATTACTGGGAATGATGGTCTCAGTATGTGATCTCAAGTTATTGCAATATATGAACGGATTAGGATCACTGTTAACTGTTACCTCGACTCCATTGTGAGGAAACTTAATGCATTGATGATATGTCGATGGGACTGCCCTCATTTCATGAATCCAAGGACGTCCTAACAATATATTATAAGTGAGATCCAGATCTAGAACCTGACAAACCACATCCTTTGTGACTGGCCCAATTCTTAGAGGTAAGGTGACTGTGCCCTTGGATGAGCATTCTTCATCATCATATGCCTTGATGGTGATTTGATTTGTTGAATTCACAGCTTTATCAGAATATCCCAATTGTTTAATGGTGCTCAATGTACAAATGTTTAGACCAGCTCCTCCATCTATCAGGACTCGCTTTATTCGATGTTTGTGTATGAAGGCTTCAATATGTAATGGTGCATTATGTGGCTGACTTACGAAGGCATCATCAACTTCTGTGAATGTAAGGGAATGTGGAATGGAAAGGTATCCCACCATGGCTTGAAACTGGTCCACGTTCAGATCAGTAGGAACGGCGGTGTCTCTTAAGATTTTGTCAAGAATAGCTTTATGAGCGGGGGATGTGCGTAAAAGCTCAAGTATGGAGATGAGCACGGGTGTCTTCCCTAACTATTCTACAAGGTCATACTCAGGTTTGGTTGATGAAGAAGCGGTGTTTTTAGTTGAACCACCTGGCAAAGTAATTTTACCTCGACGGGTTGTAACATGACATTCAGAGGTAGGTTTGGAAGAAGATCCAACACCTCTTAGGACAATCTTGGGTCGCTGAGGAGGATTCTCAGGGTTTTTGTTCTTGATGGTAATAGTAGAGATATGATTGTCCATCGAGATATGATTGATAGTTGAATCATAGTTGTAAGGTGCTCTAGTATAGTTGGCTTGATCATCTGTGACTTTAGCTTTTCCATTGTCGTGCTTTGGGAATGGTTCCTTAAACATCTCATGTTCTTGATTGGATGAATGTCCCTCAATCTCAATGTCACCTCTATCAATGAGATCCTGTATGATGTTCTTCAATCGATGACAATTTCCTGTCTTATGACCCTTGCTCTTATGAAATTCACAATACTCATCATCATTCCACCAATTTGGTTTAACCTTTGGCTCATATGGAGGAAAATCTGGAACTGTGATTACCTTGTTTGCCACAAGCTTTTTGAAGACTGATTCAATTGGTTCTCCCAATGGAGTGTACTTCCTTCGTGATCTAGAAGTTGTTTGAGTATTCACTTGATTGTTTGTAGAACTTGATCCTGAAAAGATGAATTTGGGTCGCACCGTGTTGGCATCAACAACACCATCATTGACTGTGTTCTTGTTTTTATTCCAAAATCTTGGCTTGTCTTTTCCTTTAAAGTCATCTTTGTTTTCCTTGAATATCTTGATGACTCCTTGTTCAATTAGGACCTTTTCTGTTGCTAAGCCCTTTTCAATGACATCCTTGAAGGTAGACAAACAAGCTTTCCTTAAGTCATAACCAATCTCTTTGTTAACATTTTGGTTAAACATCTCTACCATTTGTTTTTGTGGAATCTCACAAGAGCATCTTTTGGCTAGATTTCTCCATCTTTGTAAAAATGATGCAAAAGATTCTCCCTCTTTTTGCTTGGTGTTGCACAAAGTAGTGACTGATATGTCTGTCTCTATATTGTAGGAGAAATGTTGAATAAATGCCTCTGCTAGGTCACCCCATGACTTAATACCAGGTGGAAGTTGGGAGAACCATTCCATAGCTTGATCACCTAAACTTTGTGGGAATAATCTCATCAAATATGTCTCTTCTGCTGCTACCTCAATGCAAGCTATGAAAAATTGTCTTATGTGCGCCTTAGGATCCCCTCTTCCTCTATACTTATCAAATTTAGGCGTCACAAAATGTGTAGGAAATGGAGGCATTGGAATGCTCTTGTCAAATGGATAAGGACATATGTCTCTCATTGTGTATGTTGGCTTTGGTGTATTTATGTCCTCCATTTTCTTTTGTAAGTCCCTGATTTGTTGTTCCAAACTACTCTTAGGTGGAGCTCGACTTCTTGGACCATATCCTATGTTTGAGGTACCCATTGGAGGAGGTGCATGTTGCATATATGGATGATATTGATCATACACATGTTCATATGGAGGAGGTCTGTAATGATGTTGCATATATGGACCACTTGGTATAGATTCATGTTGAGGAACACCATATCTATTTTGTGCATGTATACCATATTCTACAGGCATGTCATGTTCCATTGTGTTGCCCCCAAATTTGACATGAGGTTTCCTTGTGTCCAAATTTTGAGCATGCCTTGGAATATCCCATTGCTTTGGTGGTTGATCCTTAGCATTGATATGTGATTGAGCATGTTTTTCTCCATAAGACTTCCATAATGGTCTGTGAAGGTGAGTATCATATGTTTGACCATGTGTATGTGGGACCTCTGGTTTTTGAAGCAAAGCTGATGGTGATTCAGGTACCATGTGTGGTCCTCTATTTCCTCCACTATTAGGTCTCCTTTGATCCATATTGGAGTGAGGTTGTTGCAAAGGTCTATGTTCCATTATTTGAGACATGTCAAAATCATGAGGTATCTTGGCTCCACTTTGTGCCATCATGTGTAAGAAGTATTGTCTATCTCTCCTCATTATTTCCTCAACCAATCAATTGAAATGGGGATTCATAATGGATTCTTCCACATCTGCTGAATATACTGAAAAGTTGTCCACATTGTCATTGTGTGTAGCATTGTTGTTTATAGTGTCCATGTTCTCAACATTTGGATTGTTTCTATAGACATCCATGTCAGGTAATGTAGTGTGCTCAGGATTGAAAATTAAATCGTTGTCATACTCATAAGAACTCATGTTTGCGGACTCTTGAGCCTCTTTAGTTTCTCTTCTAGATTTTTGAAGATGGGTTTCAACCATGAACTAGGTATTGACCAAGATGTGTGAGACTAGATGAAAAATGGAAAGAGTATGGAAGACCAAGAGTTGGATGAAATGTAAATGAATCTGAGGTGTACTTGCAATGTCCAAAGTGTAAGACCAAGTATGTATGTAGTAGAGTAGGTGTGACTTCCAAAGAGAGGATAGTTTCTCTTGATGAGGTAAGTTGACCTTGACTCTAAGTAAAACCAAATGAGACCCAAAGGTAAGAAACCTTGATGAGGGACCACTTAGCAAAGTGTTGTTGTATGTAGTGTGTTGACAAAGTATGATGAGGACAAGCAAGTGACCTTTTGACTCAAGTTTAGACAAATGTGAATGTAAAATGAGATGTGAAGCAATGATGGACCATGTGAGACCCAGAGACAGGTTGAATGCTAGATGAAACCTGAAGAAACAACCTAGGAAGCTCAAGTATTCCGAAACTGATTTCTTGTGTTTGCTGGACTGTAAAATTTTTCTTGCAATTTTGAACACAGACGCGCCTGTATACTGCACAGACGCGGTTTCCTAACCCAGATGCTATTCTGCCCTTCACAGATGCGCTTATGAGATTTTTCCTGTTTATGCTTGTTGGACTATGAAATTTTTTTTGCAATCCTGGACACAGACGCGATTGTATACTGCACAGACGCGATTATCCGACACAGACGTGTTTCTATTCAACACAGACGCTGTTATAAACACAGACGCTATTCTGCACTTCACAGACGCGCCTTGACAACACAGACGTGGTTAAAACAAACATTGACGCATTTCTGTAAACTTTGTGCAATTTTTTCAATATGTGAAGTCATTTTTGTTGTGACCAAATCTGATTGTTTGACTGTTTTTCGTGACAAGAGGACACAATGTTGATGAGGACTCAATGTTTGCAAGTGTTTAGACTCCAAAATGACTCCAAGAAAAGTGTGTTGTTTGATGTAAAAAAAATGTTTTGCATACACTTGAAGACACAAAAGACACAATGTTTTGTTGTTTGGTCTTGATTGTTTGAATGTTTAACATAAGTCAAGCACAATTCTTATGGCTGGCCAAGACAACAGTTGTTGATCCCACATGAGGTTTTACCCCCGAGGCTACGCTATTCAGAACGGATACTTAGATGCTTGACCTCACTGGCTCCACCCTCGACACTCACTTCTCGGGTCAGCCAAGCATCAGTCCCCATGAAAACTCCCCATGGCGAACTTTGTATCTCTACTAAGAACCGTATGTGTGTGGGCCGCTACCAGAGGTCCGACCTCCTGCCCCAACAACTAGAAGGATTTGGGCCTCTAAAACAAAATGGTGCTAGTAAGGGCATCCGCTCGTGTGGCCATACATGCGGCACTTTCAGCTCTGTAAATACAGAAGGCTCCCAGCCGGTAGGGGTTACACCCTACAAATGATCAAATAAATTTGATCAAACGGGTTTATGGGGAGACATAGTGTCGGTATGAACTAATCAGCACACGTTATTCATAGTTTTCACCATGAATACATTTTGATTATAGTGGTTCGGATGAGGTGGGTTTTCCTCGCTACCACTTGGGTCATTCTCTTCTCACTAGTAGTCCTAATGACCACACGGGAAGATAGGCCCTCTAAAGATTAAACAAAAAGAGCCTATTGCTCAAGACACAAAAGACAATGATTCAATTTTAGTGCACCAATGGAAGTGTTTGCTATTCTATGAAAACAAGGCACACAATAAAAATCCAAAACCCTAGCCAAGGACCTGCAACAAAGAGTTGCTAGTAGTTTGGGTTGTTTGAAATAATCACCCCTTCCTGCAAACACACAAGTTAGGTAAATTTTAAAACCCAAAAGACTTTGTGAAAATAGGGGCCTTCAACCAAACGATTTAGCTTCCAAGGCAAGCTGCACCAATTGTGTTAGCTAGATCTGAAAGTGTTAGTCCAAAAATAAACCAGATCTAAAACCCTAAATGCAAAAATCCGAAAACTGAATCACTAAAATTTTAAAATTTTGAAACAGTAAATACACAGACGTGATTACCCCTAACACAGACGCGCCTGGAGAACACAGACGCGGTTTTGTGATGCCCAGACGCGCTTAAAAATCACAGACGCCCCTTTTCGACACAGACGCGGGTAAAAATGACACAGACACGCTTCTGTAACACAGACGCGCCTTCCTGGAACCTGCAAAATAAAATTTTGACAAAACACAGACGCGAATCCCGGTGTCGCAGACGCGCCTGAAAAGCAAAAACGCGATCCGAAAGTGCGCAGATGCGAAAATACCAAAAATGCTACCGAAAATGTCCGATCTGCAACTTCAAAAACACAAGATTTGCAACAAGGAGGTTAAATGCAAAGGGACACGTGTCCCACCGGGTGTGCCAAAATGTGTATGGTGAAAATGGATAACAATAATAACAATATTGAAAGGCTAAATGAATTCAACCACCAAACCCTAGCCTAACAATCAACAAAGATCCACCATAATATATGAAGATTACCTAAGACAATGCAAATCAAATGAAATCACAAAGATTATACCATCACATGTCCAATAGGGTTTTGATCTCCATTCTTCCTATCTCCATTGATCTTGCTTGATATATTTGCTCTCAGATTTTATGTGCACAAGAGCTCAACAAAGAACGGAATGTGGTTGCAAGTAGGATCGTAGTGTAGTCAAAATGATCATTAGAATGCTTGATTAGCCTGATTCGTTAGGGTTTGATAATGAAGAAGACATCTCCTTAAATAGAAGACACAATATGAAATGGATGGATAAGATTGAGAGGTGTAAAAAGGAGGTTGGCTAGGATTAGAGGGTAGGTAAAAGAAATACCAAAATAATGAAAGGGGTAGGTAGTGTATGAATTAAGAGATGAATGACATGTATCATGTGTAGAAAAGGCTAATGAATTAATTAAATAAATAAAGATTTATTTAATTAATAGAAGAAGTACGATAATTAAATAAATTAAATATTTATTTAATTTAGGAAAATGACAATTTAAATAAATAAATGTATTTATTTAAATGAGAAATAAGGCTAGAAGAGGATAAATGAATTAATTAAATAAATAAAGATTTATTTAATTGATAGAAGAATTAAGCTTAGATAATTAAATAAATAAAATATTTATTTAATTAGACATGACAATTTTGGGTGTCTACAGTATGATAAGCCTTATAAGTTTAATCGGAAGTTTAGGAACAAAAATAATTATTATTATGCTGTAGATGAAGGTATTACAAATGATGAATAAGAAGGTGATGAAGTTGTGTTTATTGCCATTAAAGAAGATAGACCTGTGCCTATTGATTCCACTAGCTGTTCTGTTTAGGAGAAAGCTTTAGCTACTAAGGTAGAAGAAAAGGGTGAATGGGTGATTGACGGTGGTTGTTCACATCATATGATCGGTGACAAAAGAAAATTTGTAAGCATGGAAAGGTATGATGGTGGAATAGTTAGATTTGGAGATGACAAAGCCTGTGTAATCCATGGGAGAGGTTCTATTTCTTTTGATGGTAAGCATAACATTGATGATGTCTTGTATGTTTAAGGTTTGAAAAATAATCTTTTGAGTGTTGGACATATGGTTGATAAGGGTTATGATCTACAATTCAAAGATGGTAAATGCAAGATCTTGAATGCCTCCGGTATAGAAATTGCATCTGGAACTAAGACTCAGGTTAACCTTTTTCATTTGAATGTTGGTGAGAAAAGTTGTTTGATTGCTAAGATAGATGAGAGTTGGTTGTGGAATAGAATAATGTGTCATGTAAACTTTGATTCATTGATCAAGATCAATTCTACACAAGAAGTTAGGGATCTGCCTAAGATTGTTAAACTTGTTAATCCGGTATGTAAGGAATGTTAGTTGGGTAAGCAAACAAGGATTTCTTTCAAGAGAAAACAATATACATCTGATGGATTGTTAGATTTTGTACATATTGACCTGCGTGGACCTACAAATGTTAGAAGTGTGCAGGGTGATAGATACTTTATGCTGCTAATTGATGATTATTCCAGAATGATGTGGGTTGTCTTTTTGAAGGAAAAATCAGAAGCATTTGAGAAATTCAAGATATTCAAAGATAAAGTTGAAACCGAGTCCAGATTGAAGCTGAAGTGTCTAAGATTTGATAGAGGTGGAGAATTCAATTTTAGTGAGTTCAATTCTTTTTGTGTGATGTATGGAATCATAAGACAACTATCTACTCCTAGGACCCCACAACAGAATGAGATTGTTGAAAGGAAGAACCATACCATTTTAGATGCTGCAAGAACCATGTTGATTGAAGGAAATGCTTTGAAGGTATACTGGAGAGAATCTATTAGCACTGTAGTCTATACATTCAATAGAGTTCATATCAAAGGTGATACCGGTAAGACCCCTTATGAGCTTTGGTTTGGTCATGTTCCTAGTGTGAAATATTTCAAAGTTTTTGGTAGCAAATGCTATATCAAGAGAGATGAGGATATCATAAAGTTGATGCTAGAAGTGATGAAGGTATCTTTTTGAGATATTCTATAAATAGAAAAGCCTACCAGTGCTATAATAAGAGACCGTGAAAGATAGTTGAGAGTACAAATGTGAGGGTGGATGAAAAACTTGGGAAGGAGAGCAAAGCTTATGATGAAGGTTAACATGTTGTTATAGCTCCTATTCAACCTGAAGATCCTAAGAAGAATGATCCGGTAGAGACTGCAAATCCAGATGTTGTTGCTGCTAGTGATGATGTGCAGAAACCTGAGGATCAGAACAATCATAAGACTCCGAGGTATATCAGACTAAATCATTCTAAGAATCAAATTATTGGTGATAAGAATAAAGGTGTGATGACTAGAAGAAGGTTATTTGCAGAAGAAGTATGTTTGTTTTCCAAAGTTGAACCTAAAGATGTTGTTGAAGTCTATAAAGATAAAAATTGGATAAGAGCCATGAAAAAAGAGTTAGATCAGATTGAAAAGAATAACACTTGGGAACTTGTGTCTAGACCTAACGATAAAAATGTTATTGGTGCTAAATGGGTTTTTAGAAACAAATTGAATGAAGCCAGTGAAGTAGTTAGAAATAAAGCTAGACTGGTCTGCAAAGGATATTCACAGAAAGAAGGGATTGATTATGAAGAAAATTTTGCTCTGGTTTCCGGAATTGAAGCTGTTAGATTGTTGCCTGCTTACGTTGCTTATAAAGATTTCAAGGTATATCAGATGGATGCCAAATCTGCATTTTTGAATGGTGATTTAGAAGAAGAAGTTTACATTGAACAACCTGATGGATTTTCATTGTCAGATGATGGAGACATGGTATGTAAGTTGAAGAAAGCACTTTATGGATTGAAACAAGCTCCTAGAGCCTGGTATGCTAGGTTAGACAAATACTTGCTAAAATTGGGATTTATCAAAGGTGTTGCTGATAGTAATATGTACTTTAAGATTGAAAATGATAACATGTTGAATGTTGAAGTCTTTGTTGATAGCATTATCCTTGGTGGTGATGATGATATGACTATGAATTTTGTCGGTGATATGCAAAAAGAATTTGAGATGTCTATGATTGGTGAGATGAAATTTTTCTTAGATTTGCAGATTGCACAGACAGGAAAAGGTATCTTTATATCTCAAACTAAGTATGTGAAGGAATTGCTAAAGAATTTTGGATTAGATGATTCCAAATCGGTTGGAACTCATATGGTGACTGGTTGTAAATTGTCTAAAAATGATGAATCTCCTAAAGCTAATCTAAGTTTGTACAGATCTATGGTTGGTGGACTGCTATATCTTACTCAGACTAGACCTGACATTATGCATGCTGTGTGTATGGATACTAGATATCAAGATGACCCGAAGGAGAGTCATGTCACTACTGTTAAAAGAATATTCAAATATCTAAAGGGAACTGAGGATTATGGTTTATGGTATCCAAAGAATGATGATTTTATGTTGTGTGCTTACACTGATGCAGATTGGGCTGGTGATGTTGATGACCAAAAGAGTACTACCAGTGGAGCATTCTTTTTAGGTAAGAAGTTGGTTTCATGGGCTAGCGAGAAACAAGATTCACTATCTTTATCTACTGCTAAAGCCGAGTACATTACTGTTGCTAGTAATTGCACTCAGATAGTTTGGATGAAGCAAATGTTGAAAGATATCAGAGTTATTCATGATGAGCCTACTATTATATACTATGATAATTTCAATGCTATAAACATGTCTAAGAATCTGGTGCAACATTCAAAGACTAAGCATAGATCAATCAAATATAATTACTTGAGAGAGCAGGTCAGTGAAGAGAAGGTGAAGCTGGAATATGTATCTACAAAGAAACAAATTGCTGATATTTTCACTAAGCCTTTGCCTACAGATACATTTTTCTATTTGAGAGACAAGTTAGGGGTATCCACCCCTCCTGATGATAATTAGATACATTGAGTTTCATCGATCCAATTCAGAGCCTTATTCTTTTATTCGGATTGATGAGTTTGTGTTGCTCCTCTGCTGGAGTAGTCTGGTGATTTGGTTGTGTATCCCAGGGGGAGACAAATTCATGATTCTGTATTGAGAGTTTGATTTTCTATTTTGGAGATCTTTGGCATTGCTGTAAAAGGGGGAGAGAGATCATGTGAAAAACTGCTTTATCTATCTTGATCTTAGGGGGCGTTTGTTGGTGGTATCTTCTTTCTTTGCATTGACTGTTTTTCACATTCATATGCTGCCATCAATGCTAAAGGGGGAGATTGTTGGATTTGGTTGATCATTTCTGCTGCTAGGATATGTTGTTGTCATTGATGTCAACATATTCTTGTGAGTTACTCCGGAGAGTTTGGGAATATTTTCTGATCTGGTTTTTAGTACTTTGGTTTTGTTGATCACTATTTTGCAGAATTCGATATTTCCTCCGGTATATTTTGGTGTGATCAAATCTTATGCTGAGAATTTGGATTATTGTTTGGGATGATCTTGTGTATCTTCATTTCAGATGGTTCGTGATTTGGTGCTCCGCAAGTTATCTTTCCTCGTGATAGATGTTGATTGGTTGTGTTCTTAAGCTTTGAGACGTTGACTGATGAAGATTTGAAAAGATGTATTGGTGCAACTATTCCAGATGATTCTAACTTTGCTGGTGTTTCCTAGTCATGTCCTATTTGTTTTGGTGATCCGTATTGATCGGTGTGCGATTTTTGGTGATTTCTTTGAACCGGTGATGATTTTTCGTGTTATGCGGTATTTCTAGTGGTGTAGCATGTTGCGATTGATCTTGGCAAGATTTCTGATGGATGTAATCATTTGGGAATTTGAATTAGGTCTATGCTATGCAATGTAAATCATAATATTTGTCCGGTGGTCAATCTTTGTATCGTGCAATGCAATTTTTATAATTGTGAGTTGAGGGTTTAGCCAACCTTGTTATCAAGGTTGATGATTTGTATATATAGGTGAGATGCTTATGCAATTTAGGTGTCGATATTATGTGTAGATTATCAGAGAGAGGTGTTTGTGTGAACAAGAGAGTTATCATTCAATGAAGTGTTGATGTGAGATTGGTGTTGCAGAGCAGACAATTGTGCTTAACCAAAATTATCATCAGGCATTTGTAGATGCTATCATTGCGGTTCATTTCTTCCAAATTGTAGTTCGAATCATATTGTAAGTCCATTAGACTTTCCTGAGGGTTGTAGCCTTCCAAGCAAATATCTTTTGAGCAGTGAGCTCTAGGCAGTGTTCCTGAATGCATGTGCATTCCCCATTGTAATATTTTCACATACTACTACAAAGTAGGTTCCCACCGTGGCTTTTCTATTGACCAGGTTTTCCACGTCAAAATCTTGGTGTTGTGTGTTTTTAACTGTTAATTTGCTTATCTATCTATTGCTGCAGTTTATTAGTTTATGTTTTGAAGTTTAATTTGTTGTGATCCGGTGAAGACTGATTCACCCCCCTCTCAATCTTCCTTCTTGATTGCTGCTAATAGTATAAGCATTCTTAGTGTAATCCTAAACCCATTATTGGTGTCATCACCAAAGCTAGATACAACTCCTCATCCTGTAGCTAGTGATAAATCAATTAAACCCATGGGGCATTATCAATTGTAGGTAACTAAGAAAGTAAAAAATACAATTGAAATTCAATCAAATATTATAGGAGTTGAAAAAATACAACACCACAAGAGCCCAAATAATCTCTGCAAGCTGAAAAACCTGTTACAAGGAGAAGCAATGAAGCAAATCACAGAAGGAAAGAATACACAGGAAAAATATGCTCCAAAAGATGAGAGCTCAATAATCTCCAAAATGTATTGTCAATAATAATCCTTCTTCATACAATGAAAATAAAGAACTCAACCTTTAATAGGTCAAGAAACCCTAAAAGGGAAAACCTAGGTTTGCACATAATAATTAATTATATGCACCTAAAGTTAGCTTAAGTGTAAAAGAGATAAAGGGAACTTAAATAATTAAACAAATAATGTTTAATTAATCAAGTAAATACCCGAATACTCTAACAAATATTCCTTGGTAACCCATCCATGAATTTGTGAAAGAGTTTTTTAGGCCTCATTTTTCAAGAACCTTACCTCTTACAAAGACTCTCTCTTGTTTAAGTGTTGGAACTATAGATCCATCCTAGAGCAAGGATTGAAAAATTTCATAGACCCTCAAAATGTGGAAGAAGGCTAATATGTTCCAAAGAAAAGTTACATGCAATTTGGCAAGATCTCCCCAAATGACCATATTGGTTATGATAAAAAAACATTTTCTACATTACAAGTTGTTATAGGTGAAAATGGGATTCACTAGTCTAAAAATGTAAACTATGAATCAAACCCATTCACAAAAATACATATTAAGGTAAATGAAATTCAATAGATGCAACCTCAAACCTATTGGAAAGGGTTGGGAAAACTAATAGACCTTATTTACCTTGTTTGAGTTGAATATGTTGTAATTGGATAAGATGGAATGATCAATCATCAAACATAAGAACTAGGGATAATGATGCAAATTTGACAATGAAAAACTTAATCATATCTAGTTTTGGAATGGATATACAAACACTAGGTATATATTTGAAAATGAGAAGTAGAGAAGAACTTGTGTATGAAATTTGAGCTCAAAAGTGTTAGAATATCAACCTAGTTCCATATGTGTTTGATGCTGATATTAGAAATAGATTCATGATTAGTATGTCGCTCTAAGTATCCTCTTGAAATTTCATCAAAATAGTGTTCGACTATGTGGCTAAGCCACAATGTCTAGGATTTTCTACTCCTTCAAAATCTAGTTCAATTCGTCTCAATTTGCACTTTTTGGATCTATATTCCTTCTTTTCTAAACCCGTCACTTGCACACACAAGAAAGGAAAGATGTTGTTGCGTTGATAGGGATTTTCCTAGGTCAAATTTTGGGTTTGAAACTAAACCTATGATGAGTGAAATAGAAAAGAGAGTGTTCCTTTATGGGGTAGAGGCTAGATCTTAAAATAAAATTCTTAATTAAAATGTTATACCTTCTTTATGAATCTCCTTTGCCTTAAAGTCTATATAAAAAGGTTGATGTTGTTCATGGATGCCTTCATAATAACTTGATTGTGGATGCCATCTTGAATGATTGAAATTTGAATGCTTGTCCTCTCCTTCACTACTCCAATGACGATTAACTGCTTTCTCGCTTGAGTTTGAATTTTGGAGTTAATTTCCTTGACGATATGTGGTTCAAATGAGGGTGCAAGACTTGCTTTTATACCTAACCTCATACAAGATTGTGTTATTTATCAATATGTACATGTATGAAGATGATACTTCAAAATGAGAACACAATTAAATAAGAGTGTGAATTTCACCACTATAGTTGCTTAATAATATTTTAGGTAAAAAACCAACAAGAAAACACATATATACAAATGTGATGCCCAATTTATATTCTTCTAATTGTTCAAAAATTATTTTAGTCTAATTCACCGAATATAAATTAAATAAATTTCTTTTTACCAACACAATTACTTAAACTCTAAATCAAAGTGAACAAGAGACAAACATATTAGTGTAAGTCAACTCTCTATAATACCTACCTTAATACTATTATTTTTGATATTGATATGTATTTAATTACTTAGATATAAAACAAGACTATTGAATTATTTCATTTTGAAAGTGATTTCAAATATTTGTAGTTTCTAATGTAGAAATAAATTTTAATTGACTGGAACATTTCATCTCTTATTCTCACCAATATATATCTAAGTATAACGTCAATAATAATTGTAATGATATATTTCTTACAATTTTGTTCTAAATATGAACTCAAAATCTTATAAAAATTTCTTGTTTCTTTTAACACCATGATTTACATTTATTACTATATTATTTGAGTAGTTGATAGATTTAAGTAATCTTTCAAAAAAAATTTAATTGCTAATAATAAAATGTTGGTGAAACCTTCAACCAAAAAGATTGCCAAAGTATATTATTCATAATTTATTTCATCCAAATATCTCAGTGTTCCCAACTTGCATGTTACTTATTTGTTAGCTTCTAGGCATCTCTTTACATTAGCTTACTTTATCTATATATATTGTAAAATAAGTCAACTTTATGTAAGACAAGTTGGCTTCATGTATCTATTGTTTTGTTTCTTATTTATTTTATTATTCCATGAAAAAAATTAACTTTTACTTCTTAATGATTCGGTTGCTGTTCTTTTTATTTTTTAAGAGGGAACTAATCTTACAATTCACTTTCTAAAATTTATTTTTATGTTAAGATTGTTTTTATTAAGGCTTGACGTGATTATGTTTATCACTATATGAAATCAAGAAGTTCATCATTTTACTTTATTTGAATAGACTATGTTTTATTCATATATCTTCATATCTAATGTAAATATAGATTAATTATTTAGGATGATTTGAGTATGACATAAATTTTTTAAAAAATCACGTATTTTAGTCTAGAAGCAACTTTTGTGAATCCATCATTTGGGTATCTTAAATGCATCATTTCCACATTAATCCATTATTTGGGTTTCTTATATGCATTATTTACTCTACTCTAAATAATTTTTTTTTCGAAAGCATCATGTTAACAATTGAAGGAACTACAAAATAGATGAAGGAAGCTAAGCTATTCAATCCAAGTTCCAAAGGATCTCAAGTAAATGAAGAAATGAAAACTTATAAACATCTTACAATTGCACAAATTCTCATGCTAATTTTTCATGTCGGGATGCAAGATGGTCTAGCATTGCATTCGAGTATCATGCATATAATTAAAAGAAAGAACTCTTTCATTCTAAATAGATCTAAATTGTCACTTGTCTCATGGGCCCATTGTAAGATGTATATATCATCGATTCAAGTATAAACTAGCTTTTGTGAAGGCTATATGAGTAGATCCCATATACAATAAATCAATATCTATAATTTCTTTATTTGTTTGATACTTAGATTTTACATGACAACAAAATTTATGTTGTGAACTTATAGAAAATTCAATTCCATTCCATCTTCCTTCTATATAAATTGGATTTTCACCGATTCTTAAATGAAACTGAACACTATTAAAAAAAAGAAAATAATAATCAAAATACATTTTTCAACTTTCAAAATATCTCATGAAATTTAAGATTACTATATACTAATATAAAACAAACCTAAAAAAAATATAAAAAATCATTGTCCTAAATCAATATCAAGTCATTTTTATCGTGGTCACATAGTACCCAAGACTTACCATAAAAACTAAGCCATTAAAACCTTATAATAACTATACAAATTTGAATAATCTCCACATTTATATCATGGCCATCATTTTTTCTTTTAGCCTTATGGACTTATCCTAAAGGAGGATTGAAAAGAAAGGTACAAAAATAACTCATCATGCCTTATTATTGAATCATAGGGTCCACACCAATGTCGTAAAAAGAAAGGTAACATGTTCTCTTGATGTGTAAGCGAAGAATGGGGCCTACCTTTCATAACTATGATTTAGACACGTGTACACAATTCGTAGCTATGATTTAGACACGTACACATTTCTTCATGATTTCACACTTTTTTCAATCGACCTCGAAATAATGAAGAATATTTAAAGCTATTCCGGGTCAAAAGCAAAAGAGAGGAAAACGTTAAAAAGGATGAAGAATAAAGAAAAGAAAAGGAAGTGAATTGGATCACAAAATTTATAATTAGGGGAGAACAAAAAAAAATTAAATAAAAAAATAAAAAAATATGATCATTTAGTATATGAATAAAAAATTAGAAAGTAGTACAATTTGAGTTGGTCTAGTGGTGGAGAACTTGTGCTTTTGAAAGAGAGGTCACTAGTTCAAATCTCACAAGGGGGTGGGGTATGTACCCCTCATCGGCTTTGGCCCATTACCTATCAAAAAAATAAATTAGAAAACAATTATTTTGTAATATATCTTATTGATTTTTAAATATTTTTATAAAATTTATTTTAGAAATTTAAAATTATATTTTATATTATTTTATTGTTAGATAGTAGAGTGTGTGTAGGTTTTTTGATCAAATCCATAAGCACCATCTAACAAATAATGGATTGTAGAAAATCTTATATCATTAATTATTTTATTGAATAATAAGTACGAATAGTGTTAATAGCGTGATGTAAATTGTTTTTCTATTTATTTTGATTATAAAAAAATAATAGTAAAAATAGTTGATTCCATATTGTTATTTGACCCTATTCATTGAATTGACATTACTTTGTTAGTTGGTAAAAAATGAATTAATAAGAAAGTAGAATTACAATAGTTTGACTTTTGGATGATAGTTATGAATAGTGTTATAGTGTTAATAGTCTATTGTAAGCTATTTACAATTGAATAAAATCTCTTTATATATATATATATATATATATATATATATATATATATATATATATATATATATTTGACTATAACATAGTTAAAATAGAATCAATTGATACATATCATTGTATGATTTCATTCATTGAAATAATAAATGCATTGCATTGAGTTTATATTGATGTTGTGGTGAGTGTAGGTGAATTTTATTGTGTCTAATAAATTGAGTGACACTAAAAATTTTCAATGAGACAAAATAATTTTAAAGTCAACAATGTAATTTTATTGAGGCAAAATTTTATTTTCATATTAATTTATCTTGCCACATCACAATAGAAAATTATTACTATGATGTATATAGTAGTGCTCATGTCGTTCAAGCTTTTATCTATTGGACATGTAATTTATAATTTTTTTTTTGACCGATAAAAAGAAAGATAAATGATATTTTACAAATTTTTAAATAGAAAATTAAATGTAGACTATAAGATTGTTGCTCATTTTTTGGCTAAACTAATAATGAATTCTCAACAAAACTATTAATATTATTTTATTTAGTTACTAATAGATGAACCAATGAGAGAGTAGAATTAAACTAGGTTGACTATATTTTGTTTTGTATTTTCTATCTTTTTTTAATTTTTTTTTAAAACTATTTTATCATCAGCTTGTTGGAGTAATTTTAGGACAATTATCTAATTATTTATTAATTAAGTCCTTTAATTTTTTTTCACTTAAGCTAAACTTAGGTGCTTTATTTTATCCAGAGTTATTCTTTTTTAGTTAAGAGTTCACTTAGAGGCACTTCTAGTTAGTTTTTTTAGCTTGTAGTTGAGCTCAATTTAGCTCCTACTTTGCATTGCTTTAGTTCTTCTAATTTTAGGACTAGGGCATCTCTTGCTCTTTATAAAGCAAGTCATTCATTCATTGTAATTGTGCCTCCAATATTGTACCTTCAATATTGAATCTTCAATTCTTTTGTGCAATAATACAAAATTATCTAGTTGTTATAGAGCATACAATCTTTGCTTCATCTCTTTTGTGTGATAGGTATTTTTCTTGCAAATGATTCTTGGCTTTTGTGGTTGATCATCAATTTCTACATGGTATGAGAGCATATTCTTAGCTCTTTTTTTGTCAAGTTCATGTTCGCATGCTTGAGGGATCTAACCTGAGGTCAATTTTATGTGCACTTTGGGCTCAAACAGATGTTGCTATTGCATCCTTAATGTCAAAAAATCCTAAGATCGTTCGTTGTTTCATCAAAATCATATTAATTGAAATTTTAGACCAAATTGGTCGAGGGCACAAAAATCGAGGCAAAAATTGCCAGGGATAGCTAAAAAATTCTGCACTTTAGCTCAAAATAGAGGTCACCATTGTGCTCATAAGGCCCATAAACCTTAAGATCGCTTGTCAAATCGTCAAAATCAAAGGTCATCATTTTTTTGGTGAAAATTTGATTGGTAATTTTACCATGCAAATACAAATCCGCAAGTCAATACTGTACTTGTGACATCATAAAATCAGCGGTTAAAAAAAATGCAAGTCTACAGTTTTTTTTCTAAATGCAAAATTTTCATTAAAATTTGTCAAAATTTTTGTGGGGTACATGCTCTTTAAAATGGTCAAAAGTTTATAATTAAACAAAGGGCAAGTTTTGAACTAGTCTTTTGTTAACAATCTTTTTAATGGGAATTGAGCGGGGACCGTCTGCGATGCCATCTGCAACTGCTAAGGCCATCGTGTTGCTGTCTGCGACTGCTACTAAGGTCATCGTTGCTGCTCACGAGGCTGACCCTCTGCAATCTGCCCTAACCCCTAGTGCGGCTACGACTGCTGCTAAGGCTGCTGCGTTGCCGTCTACGACAACTGCTAAGGCTGTCGCTGCTGTTTGTGATGTCGACTCTTTGTATTCTGCCCTAACCCCTGGTGCGGCTAGTCTTGGTGCTGTTCTTGGGAGCTCTGCGGGGGTTTCAGATGGTGGTACGGTGCTTCCTACGCCCTCTGTAGCCGATCAGGGTACCCGTGGCTTAGGGCATGTGGCGGTTTCTATTTGCAAACCTCTGGTTTTCAAGGTGTCTGCAGATACGGACATGGAGATCGTCCACACTTCCTCAGTGTTTGAAGCTCATGGTCTGATTTGCAGGTTCCGGGGTTTTTGGCCAAGCCTTCCTCAGCTGCACACTTGGATCTCCCAAAGCTGGGAACCGATCATAAAAGGTTCAGTTAACATTTTTCCCTCAGCCAAGGGTTTTTTCATTGCTAAATTTGAATTTGCAGAGGACATATCAAAAATCTTAGGGATTAATCCTTTTAGCTGGGAGGACAAATATGTTTTGATGGTTAAACCCTGGTTCTCAAGCTTTAATCCATCTACTGATTCATTTAATGAGATTCCTATTTGGGTTAGGCTCCCCAACCTTCCCCTTCATCTTTGGACGGATTCTCTGCTAGAGGAAGTGGGGGAGGCTTTAGGTGAATTCCTAATGATTGATAAGGAATCTTACCAAATTTATTGCTCTACTTATGCTCGTATTTTGGTTAACATTGATGTCTCTAAAGGGCTTCCAGTTGAGTTAGAGATCAAATCTTCCTTGGGATCTTGGGTCCAACCACTTGACTTTGAAGGTATCCCCTTTAGATGTCGAAAGTGCTTCCAGATTGGACATGTTGCTGCAAGGTGTGAAACAGATATAGAAAAAAGATTTGCTTCTTGGTGGAAAGGTGCATCCTCTGAACATTATTTTGTTAAAAAGAAAAGCTTCTCCCAGGTGGTGGCACAGGTTCCTCAGACTGAGGGTACGCCTCTTGTTTCTAGTGTTGGTGTGCCTCAGGAATGTGTGAATGCCTTTGGTGGCACCCCGAGTGAGAAAAATGATTCGATGGATGACCCTCCCGCATCTCAGATTGTTGTTGGATCTTTTGTTGTCTCTGCCTCTGTGGATGTTGGCTCTGCTCCTCCTGATGATGGGAGGTCCTCTATTCTGGACCCTTCCTCTTGGTAAAAGGCTGCTGCAAGGGTTGAGGAGGGATGGATTACTTTTAAAAGTAAAAAATCTAAATTGTCCCAGTCCTCTTTTGATATGACCCTTCGATCCCATAAGGGTAGGTCAAATTCTTGATCTTTCCTGGTTGGGGTAGGGATGCTGGTTTTTGGCAGCTTGTTGGTTTTTGGTGGGGGTTAATGTTGTTCCCCTTCTTTTGATTGGCTGGGCCAATTCTCTCTTGTGTTTTGTTTCTTTGAGTGGTAATTCAAGTTTATCTTCCGGTTTGGGTTGCAGGTCCTTCTAAAACCTATCTTGTATAGGGTTTCTGGTCCCTTTAAAACTTGCTTTTACTTAATCAAAAACAAAGGGCAAGTTAAATACCAAGGACTAAGTACTTGCAGGCCTGCACGACATCTTATCCGCTAACATCAACATCCTATTTTGGCAAAAGTCCTCTTAAAAAGGTGCCCCTCTAAATTTAGCTGTGTTCTATTTTTTACCTTTTTTTGCCCTAAAAACCTACCTTTAGTGTTTTGCTCATAACTTTGTCATACATAGTCAAAATCAGGAAAACAAGATATCCTCAGTTGATGGTTCCATCACTAATGATAATCTGGTGGTGGTTTTGTTAGATTCCATGTCAATTTTCCGTACTAGGACTCCAAAGTTAGCCTTTAGTTGCACACTTTTGGGGCCATATCTTACACATCCAAACTTTATTTTTTGACTTCCATACATCGTTGGAAAGCTATTAGAGCCCTTTATTCAAATATTAGGTCCTTTTTTCATATTTTTCATCAGGTACTCAAATATCTCAATCTTGTCCTTTTTGGGTTCTTTCTTGGAAAACATGCACATCAATTATTTTCTTAGTGATTCAAGTGGATTTTTTTTGGCATTGAGAAGATACATATTGATGTATCAGTCTATTTTTGTAATTTATTTTAATTTTTCATGGATCTAAATTATATTTGACCCCTTACTCCATTCAACTATCATGGTTGGAAACCATAAATGGAGATTCACCTAAAACACCAGGGGTTATATAGAGTGACCATGGGTATAGAAGTTGAGCCTACAGGTGCTGCTAAGAAGAGAAAATGGTTTAATAAGTGTGATGAGGCTTTTGGAACATTATGCATTCCTATCTCTCTAGATATTTTCTTTCATGTTGAGTCATGCACCACACCCAGTGAGGTTTGGACTACATTGGAGTCCCTATTTGGAAGGCAAGATGCATTAAGGGGTTTTTAGTTGGATAGTTGAGTAGTCTTCCATGGCACACATCTAGAGACTATTCATTCCATCTCCTTTCATGGAGTTTTTTTTATCCTTGACCATTTGATTTGTTTCTTCCTAAGGGGAGGAACATGGTTTTCTACTCTTGGATACATACATCCTTAAGCTTCCATCTTTAGCATTGGAGCTTCTTCATTATGGGGGGGATACATCGTCTCTTATTCTCTCTCTTATAGGGAAGATATTTATTGTACTTATGTGACCAATCCTGTACTTGGGGGGTCACTTGGAGTCCTTCATCTTAGTCATATTCAACACCTTTTCTTTTTCATTGCATCTCTCATTTTTGGAGAGGGTTTTTTGCCCTTGTGGTTTTTCTCCTATTCTCCACTTAGAGGGACCTCATTGGTGCGAGTTTCATTTCTTTGCATTGGTTTGTACATGAGTACCTAATCAAGCCTTAGTTGTTAGGACTCATTCATGCATGCATTTTGCATTCATCATTAGCTCTTTAGCTTATCCCTAAGTTAATTTTAAGGGGGGGTGTTGGAGTAATTTTAGGATAGTTATCTAATTAATTATTAATTAGGTCCTTTAATTGATTTTTCACTTAAGATAAACTTAGGTGATTTATTTTATCTAGGTTTTATGCTTTTTTATGCTTAGTTCTTTGAATTTTAAGACTAGGACATCTCTTGCTTTTTATAAAGTAACTGTAATTATGCCTCCAATATTGTACCTCCAATGTTGTACCTTCAATATTGAATCTTCAATTCTTTTGTAAAATAATGTAGAATTATCCCGTTTTTATAGAGCATACAATCTTTGCTTGATCTCTTTTGTGTGGTAGGTATTTTTCTTGCAAATGATTCTTGGCTCCTGTGGTTGATCATCAACTTCTACATGCTATTAGAGTGCAATCTTAGCTCCTACACAGTTTACTGGATTAACTAATGAAATGATATATCAATTTGCATCTCATTTTAAAAAAACTTAAATAAAAATAAAAAATAAAATCTTTGAAATATCAATGATTATTATTGGTGTAGTCATCGGTTGGGAGGGACCTCAAAGAGATCAATTTGAACTGGGTAGCAAGAGTAAACATAATGGAAACAAGAAACTATGATGGAGGCAATGCAGAATTGAGTGAATTATATCATGAAAAATGATTACAGTTAACCGGTAACATCCGGGTTACAAGATTCAGTTCACTGGCCTACTACAAACATGCTTAATATAGAATGGGTCACTTCTGGATCTCCAAACCTAAGATCTATCTACTATATTCTATCTGATCTCTTCTTACTTTCTTACTTGACTTCTAATTCTCAATTACAATGATTTATATGATCCAAGGGGATCCGGTCGACCCAAAAAGGGATCAAATGTCGAAGAACAAGACCAAATGTGTAAAGCCAATAGGTCGGCCTCCGCCAAAGAGATTCCTCTAGAAAATCCAAAGGATGAAGTGCGGATCAAAGGGAAGGTCAGCCACCCACCAAAGAATATTGAAATCAACACACAGGGCTCCGTAAGCTATAGAAGGGATCCAGTAGACTCACAAATGCAAATAGGTCCAAACAATTCCGGTGCTAGAAAACAGTCTCGGAAATTGGAATCGATCACTTGCTAGAAAATGATCCAAATGCTCCACGGTTTAGGAATAAGGAATATGATCATGTCCTCAAGCACAATCCAACTCCACAAGATCCGATGAGCCAATGCAAGAAAATACAGAATGAAATGCTGAAACTGCCAAAACAAAAACAAACATAAAATAAATATTTTTGGTTGATGCAAGATTGCCAAGAACCGGGGATGCTCCTGAATCAATTATAAACTATACAAATGCCATGTCTGATTAATTATCTATTATACAAAAAAAGTCAAGGCACTAGTAAATTATTTAGTGCTTGAATATATCTTTATAGTATGATAAGGGAAGATATAAACTTGTTCAAAAAATTTCAAATTGTCTTATAATAATTTTTTGATCGGTAAATAGTAACTAAGGGGTTGCACACTATATTTCATTAAAATAGTTTTTACATGCATGATTACCTATTAGAACAAGATTCATAACATTATTATATTCTACAACAAGGTCACCGGGAGAAAAGGTAGGAGACTCTGACTCAACAACGTTAGTAGAGTGAGAAGGCAAAGGATTGGTGAAGATTTGGAGAATTTGATTAGGAGGAGTTGGAGATTTGTTTCATTTGTCATTCACACCAACTAGATATATAGTATATTATTATCAATGAAGTCTTGAATCTTATTCCTCAAAGTATAACACTTCTCAATATCATGACTAGGTTGACGATGATATTAACAAAAGGTTTGGGGATCATGATAGGGTGGAAATTGTTTAGAAGAGTCAATTGGTCCAATAGGAGGAAGTTTCAACATATTAGCATTTACCAACCTTGACATTATACTACACAAAGACTTAAAAAGAGGAGTAAATTATTTTCTAAAGTATTTGGATAAACGGGCCACACCTGATGTCATGGTCGCCACTTGCGTATTGATGTTGTCATTTATCTTGATGCATCCTTTGTTAGGTTTAAACTTCACAAAATATTGGGAGCACTCTCATTTTTATAAACTGGAGCCATTGAAGGAGATGATTCAAATTGACTCACTCAAAGTTGATAGTTATGAAGCACGAAACACAATTGCATAAAGGAAGTAAAATAAAAAAATAGAAACTTATCTCTAATGTATTTTTATAAATTAGCAGTATTTTTTTTTTTGAGCATCATGATTAGGCATAGGATAAGCTTTTTGAGAATACAAATGTTTATATCTACTAATAAAATCAATCACTTTTTCTTTAACTTCTTGCTTACAATGAATCAAATTAGTCAAATTAATCTTAGGACCAATATTATTTTGAAATTGTTGAATACAAGCGGGTGAACTCACAATAATGGTTCCCACTTTTTTGCCACTTTTGACACTGAGATGTACATTTTTAAAATAATCTTCAACTTCCGAGAACTATAACTTTTAAACTATTAAAAATTTGAAGATGATGTAAATTAGTGATTTCTAGCATTTTGTTTGTAGATTCTATATACATTTTTTTCAAATTTTTTTGAAGGATTTTTAAAATTTTTTTCCATCTCCCTCGAAAAGTAGTTTTTTACAACAAACTACATTTTTTAAGAGTGAAGTGCCTCTCGAAACGCATAACTTTTTTTCTATAAATGATAAAAACTCAATTCTTTTGAATTTTGGTTTGTAAAATCAATATCCAGGGCTTGCATTTGGTTTTTATAGTGATATGTTCAATATTTTTCATTTTATAAAGTTTTGAAGTCCGACTAGTCATAATTCAAACATAGGTTTACGTTTGAACACATAACTTGTTCTATATAAATCGAAATTCAATTTTTTTTTTTGTTAGAAAGAAGACATCAATACCAGGGGCTTAGATATTTTTCTGAATTTTTTTGAATTAGTTTCTTATTTTTCCTAAGGCGTTGAACAGAGAAGTTCATATTCGATGAAAAACCAATTTTCCATAAAATTAAAAAAACAAGAACATAATAAATTCAAAATATAACAAAATTATACTCGTTAGAAAGCTTGCTTCGAGTACTACTATCTAATATTTTTGGGTTATCAAGATTATTTCATTCGTGTATTGATCCAGAGCTCCGAAGTCATTAATTCTTCAGAACTCTGAAATTTTTTGGGAGAAACCCCTAGTTTGTGGTTTCGAACGAACACGAGTTCGAGCGAATTGGGTTCGCTCGAACCCAAAATGGTTCGAGCGAACCCCCATTCGCTTGAACCAATGAGCTCGATTTTGGCACACACATTTTTGTAACTGTCATGTTCGAGGGAACCCAACAATTTTTAACTGTCGGCTTTCGTTCGAACTCTGGCCGACGCATTTTTCATTTTTTTTTTCATTTGTGGAATCGTATAAATATCCATAATTTTTTTTCGTTTTTTATCACCCAAATGATTAAAATAATTCGCATTTTTGGATGAAAGAAGACATTTGAAAATTATTTTGAAGGCAATAATTTGAAGGTTTTTTGTAAAAGCATGGGAAACAAGAAGAGAAGGCAAAATAAGACTTCAAGGAATTATTCTCCCGAAATGGAAGAAAGATATCAAGAACAAAGAAGACAAAGATATCATGATGCAAGTATGTATTTTTAATTTAATATGTATTACGTATCAATTAATTAGAATTCAATATTTTTTATCTAATATTTTTAATAGGATTAAAAATAATTTTGTTTTAATTGGAAAGCATAATTAATTTGAGATAATACATGTGTATTTGCAAATTTCAAATTCCATCAACTTGCTTGTTGTGTAATTGTATTTTTCTCCTATATAATTAAGTTCATTTATAATAGATAAGACCTATTAAGTCATAAAATTCATAAGACAGGTATTATGTCATAATTTCTAGGTTCTAAATTATATATATTGAATATTTAATCTACATGTACAAGTAATTTCATGTGATAGGTCCTTTAATATCACATAATATATATCTGTCTTAAGGGTAGTTAAGTATATTAATTGTGAAATGTTTTTTCAAATGTGGTCATATTGATTTTAATAATAAGGCCTATTAGGACTATTACATTGATTATAGGTCTTAAATGTGACATAACTTTATAACTTATTAAACATGTTGAATAATTTAGGTGAACTATTTATATTCAACTTCACGTACATGCAAAAACATTTCAGATTAGGAGGTCTATTATGCAATAATAGGTCTTAAATATAAACACATGTGACAAATTATAGTCCACTTACATTATGGTCCATAACAAATTAATATGAGGTCACCTAAGTTATCGTATGCATGCATCAAAATATTTGTACTTTTAATTTTCAAAATTGGAATTTCTAATTTATCAAAATTTTATTTTATGTGTTAAATTAGTGCTCAAAATTAGAGATTGAACTTTAATCCTAACCTGAGAACAAATTGAACTTTAAACCTAAACAGGTAATTTAATTAGAGTTATAAGTTCAATAAGGTCCTGAAAGTAATTAAATTTAATAAACCAAATTGAATGGGCTAATTTTAACAAGTAAAGCTTTAAGCCAAATTCATCCCTATTCTTAATCCTAATTGAATAATCTCTGATTAATTCAAGAACCTTACACAAACTCTTAAATTATGTGCAGAACGGGCAAACGAACCTGTTGAAGAACACAATATAGTTGATGAACATAGGGAGGAGATTTTCCAAGTTGAACCAATGGAGACCTTTGAAGGAGAGGGGTCAGGCTCCTTACCTCCTACCACTGATATGGATGAGCATATTGTGGATCTAGCTAAATAGGTGAAGAGAAATATTTCTTATAAAAATTTAGATCATTTTCTTGAAATGGATGTGGATGAGTTGAAACGTCTCAGTGAAGAACCTAGACATACTAAAAGGAGGTCAATGAATAAAAGTGGAAAAGAAATAATGTCGCATTTCAACAATCTTGATACTACACTAGAAAAAGCTCAATTGCTATCAATTGTACTTACTCATAAAGACTTAATAGATCCAATGAAATTGTTGGGTATAGATACAACAAGTCAAAAAAGGAAATCTTCTCAGCTACAAAAATCTATTGTTGATAATGTTAAGAAAGGTTTGGTGAACATTGGTAAAAAATCTCGAAAACTAGATAAGACCATTTCAAGAAGAGTGATGTTGACATCTTTAGTAAATGAAAGATTGCCTCAAAAAAGACAAATCTCTTCACTGTCATCTAAGTTTGGTTTTAGTAGAAGGACAATATCTAAATATGTTAAAAGGAGAAAGATTTTGGATGATACTACCTCAGAAGGGAATTGGGAAATTATGTGTAGAGCTCCTCATTCTGATAGAATTGAAGATGTTGTTAGGAACTTTGTGACAAGTTTTTGGAATGATAATACTCGCCCTTCATCAAATAGTAGAGATGTTATCAAGCAAAGGATTGGTCCTGATCGTTATGATCTCCATGTAAAACATTGGATAGACACAACAAAACATGAATTGTATGTATTGTTTACTAAAACAAACCCTCATATAAAGATTGGACAAACCATGTTTGAACGGTTAAGGCCATATTATGTGAAGTTAAACAAAGTTTTCGAAACTTGTTGTTGTCGTTATCACATCGAATTTGACTTGTACTATCAGGTGTTTCAAAAGATTAGAGAAGATAATGATGGTTATGAAAATGCTCCTCCTAAACGAACAAGTCAATTCATAGCATCCATCTTATGTGATAAATCAGATGATAATGCAACCGGTCAAATAAATTGCATAAGAGGAATTTGTGGAACATGCGGGGACTTGGCTAAATTGCCTTTGAGAGATGAAGATACTGACATGAGGAAGATGGTAAATTGCAAGAGTTACAAGTACCAAAAATTTGAAACAAAATTTGGAAAGGAATCTACAAGACTAGATTATGTAGAAGAGGAAATACCTATTGGAACATTTATGGAAAATTTTCGCAAGTTGATAAAACCATACATATGCCATGGTTTTTTTGCCAAGTGGCAAGCAAAACAATTTAAAAGATTAAGAGACACTTTCCCACTTGGAACTATTCTATCTGTAGTTGACTTCGCAGAGAATTACTCTTTTGCACATCAAAAAGAGATTCAATCAGAGTATTACTTTTCAAAGCAAATCACTATTTTCGTGCATGTGTGTTATCGACATGCACAGATGAATTTGGATGGTGTTGATAGTACATTTGAAAATCGTGTCATTAAGAAAGAGTACCACTTCTATATCATTGATGATAAGGAGCATGAAACACTTTTTGTACAACATTGCTTTAAGAAGTTTTTTGAATATTTGAAAGATAGAGGCATAACAACAGTTAAACATTTTGTTTGGTCTGATGGATGTGTGGCACAATTTAAATCTTCGAGGCCATTTTATGCACTATGTAGATATCATCGAAATGACAAAATACCACATGTTTGGAGTTTTTTTGAGAGTGGTCATGGAAAGGGTGAACATGATGGTGCAGGAGCTTGTATCAAACGTGCTCTAAGAAAGCATCAAATAAAGTACACAGGAGAACGTATAGAAAATGCACATGATGTTGTTGAATGGTGTAAGAAACACTTTGAGCAACCGAATTATCCTGGGGAATCATCATCGAGAACATATAAGCCCATTCCATATAGAGTGTTTTGGGAGATAACTGGTACGTGTTCTCTTTTAGTGTTTTATTTAATTTTATTTAATTTAACAACTTGATCTACATGTACATTCTTGTACACATGTACATTTTGCAGATGTGGATAGAAAATCAATGCATGGATGCAAGAGTGTGGAGAGGACAAGATCTTTGCACTGTGTCATGAGTATAGATAATCGCCCATGGACATTATACACTAGGGATTATTCATGTTTTTGTTCTGAATGCATTTTCGAAAACTATGTTGATTGCAAGAACCAAGAGCTTGGATATGTTAGTGAATGGAAAATGGTGCCACTAGATGTTTCTGACACATACGAGGATTCAAATGAGGATGAAAACTTTGAAGACATTCCTTTGATTTCTGTTGATTACGATCATATTTCAGGATTGATTAAAAAAGGTACATACATGACGTACACATGTAAACATTTCCTTAAAAATGACATATAACTTAGAATTTATTTAACTTGTGTCAAATTGCAGGAGATATTTTTGCAGTCATAGCAGAAGATGGAAATATAGAAGGTGTTAGTTATTATTTATTGCGTTCCACAGAAGAGAGAAAGAAGTTATCAAAATCTGAGATGAGTGATGGAATGTCATTTCCCACAGGTTTGAGTTCTGATTTGAATATGTACATGTACATGTACATGTACAAATCGCTTATGTGAAATTTTTTAATTTCTCACGTTTCTTATATACATGTACATGCAGGATCAGTTGTAGTGCAAGGGACATATTTCAAACAAGTTAAAATTGTTCAACATGGGATTCATTTCACTGAATACCAAATTGACAACAAGGTATATCAGTATAGTCACTTGGTCATTGCTGTTGGCCTAATTCTTCAAACAGTTCCACGTCGAGGGCGGTCTCAAAAGTGGAGACTAGATAGTGAAGATCATGACAAAATATTAAGTGTTATTGAAGAGCGTTGTGAACCACTTGATGTGGTATGAACTATATATACATTTAGTAATCCACATGAATTGAATTTTAATGTAAGTTCAAGATAAATTCTAGATCTCAAGTAACTTGTTTTGAAACTAAAGGATAAATATTTTTTAAGTTTATTTATACATTATATCAAATTAGGATGTATTTAAATGTGCATGTTTAATTGTATGTAATTATATTTGTATTTAATTAAAAAATGCATATTTAAATTAGAATGTAATATGTACATTTGTAAAATTGATATTTAATATGGAATTAGGACATGCACATGTTGTGAACTATTTAACTACAATATACATACCTAGAAGCTCACATACCTACAATATACATACCTAGATGTAATATACATGTACTTGATGTGAACTATTCAATACATGACCTATTAAGTTTAGTTTGTTCATTTCATACATACTCTTTTGTTTGAAAATCTTGAAACATGTATAATCATACATACTCTTTTACATTTGAAAATCATTTCATGTATAAATTAAATCTAATAGATAATCAAACATGTATAAATCTAATTAATACAATCAAGATAAATTCTAGATCTCAAGTAACTTGAACATTTGAAACTAAAGGATAAATATTTTTTAAGTTTATTTATACATTATATCAAATTAGGATGTATTTAAATGTACACATGTTTAATTGTATGTAATTGTATTTGTATTTAATTAAAAAATGCATATTTAAATTAAAATGTAATATGTACATTTGTAAAATTGATATTTAATATGGAATTAGGACATGCACATGTTGTGAACTATTTAACTACAATATACATACCTAGAAGCTCACATACCTACAATATACATACCTAGATGTAATATACATGTACTGGATGTGAACTATTCAATACATGACCTATTAAGTTTAGTTTGTTCATTTCATACATACTCTTTTGTTTGAAAATCTTGAAACATGTATAATCATAAATACTCTTTTACATTTGAAAATCATTTCATGTATTTAAATCTAATCTAATCAAACATGTATAAATCTAATTAATACAATCAAGATAAATTCTAGATCTCAAGTAACTTGAACATTTGAAACTAAAGGATAAATATTTTTTAAGTTTATTTATACATTATATCAAATTAGGATGTATTTAAATGTACATACATGTTTAATTGTATGTAATTGTATTTGTAATTAATTAAAAAATGCATATTTAAATTAAAATGTAATATGTACATTTGTAAAATTGATATTTAATATGGAATTAGGACATGTACATGATCTGTGAACTATTTAACTACAATATACATACCTAGAAGCTCACATACCTACAATGTATTGGATGTGAACTATTCAATACATGAACTATTAAGTTTTGTTTGTTCATTTCATGTATAATCTAATATAATCTAATATAATCAAACATGTATAATCTGATCAAACACAAACCAGGTATAAAGTATAATCTAGAGTCTAAACAAGTCGTTGTACATGCATGAAATATACAATCTAATCAAGCATGTATTTAAATCTAATTTAATCAAACATCATGTACATAAATCTAGAATATAATCAAACATGTATAAATCTAATATAATCAAGCATGTATAAAACTTATAAAGTATAATCTAGAGTCTAAACTCCATGTATAAAGTATAAAGTATAATCTAGAGTCAAACACAAACCAGGTATAAAGTATAATCTAGAGTCTAAACTCCATGTATAAAGTATAAAGTATAATCTAGAGTCAAACACAAACCAGGTATAAAGTATAATCTAGAGTCTAAACTCCATGTACGTGCATGAATATATATAATATGAAAGTATATAAAAAGATAAATGTAAATGAGCTATAAAGTCTGGAGCAAATCAACAGGGATCATGTCGGCTACGAACTGAGCGACCATCTGAGGGGGAGTCCTGCAAAAGTAGAATTTATTTAAATATTAAATATAATATATCTATCTCTCTAGACGTGCATGTACATCAAATATATATACCAAAAACCATAACTAACCTGTACACTAACAGCATCTAAAGAATCTCTCCTACGCACATGCTCAGAGCTCAAGGAAGGAGTGACATGAGCTAACTGTCAATTTAAGGATTAGTCCACAATCAATTTAAATGATCTACAAATTAAAACTTAGAACTCTAGATTATTTATTAAACATGAGATCTATATATATAGATTTATCAGGTACAAATTTGCAATGTATGTATACATATCTTCTAAAATTTTAAACGCACATGTACATGTACATACCCGTGTATCACCTGGAGTAGGCTGTATAGTCTGATCTTGTCCCGTGATCATATCAACAACATCACTTGTGCCTGCATATCTCTCTCTAGCTATACGTATCACTGAGGAGTGCAAGGGGCTAATTAGATGAGTGGGCATCGTGGATGAAGTGTCTGACTGTAGTAACATGTCCATAAATCCAATATGGCTCAAATCTCTCAGTTGATCCTCAAATGAGTCCAAACCCTCATCTGTGATATGTACCTGATCAGCTCGTATCTCCTCCTCAAATGAATCCAACCGACCCTCATCTGTGATATGGAGCTGATCAGCTCATAGCTCCTCCTCTACAGCAACAGAGTGATCTGTAGGTGGGTCAGTGCTTGGAGCATGCGTAGAGTGATGAGAATGCTGTGACTACCTCGGGGTATGCGTCGACGCCACTGTAGCCTGACCATCTCTGAGAATCTCCTCTCTAACATCACCCAATGGTATCCCAAGTCGAGTTGAAATAAAACTATAAGCATGTAGTAGGTCCTTGGCTAAATACTGTGACATATTTACATGTCTACTACCTCTGACTATAGCTGCTACCTCATCTGGGGAGGGGATGCCAACAGAAATATACCAATCATCTGAATTTGAAGCCCCCCCATGACTAGAAGATGCATGATCTATGGATGATCGCAAACGTGGTCGACTCATCATATATCTGCCCACCCTGTCAGAAGATATGGTGGCTGCTGCTGATGCAATTTGTCCAATCCTATCAATTGCTTCTCTCTAAGAAGCAATCACAACGTGATCCGCTATGGGTGCCATGGCTGTGACTACTGCAGGAAATCTCTGGCCAACAAGGTCCCTGTGTCTAGGCGGAGCTCTATCACGCCTACGATATGCATCTCTATCAGCAATCCTGCCCCTCCCCTATCCATAATATCCCAGAATATCAAGGTAGTTTGGTTTCATCTGACAATGAACCTCAGCAAATACCTACTGTGCAAAGTATAATGGAATCTGGTCGTTATTAGGATAACGACCATGGGCTGCTAAGAATCGTGGGTAAATCAGTGATGCAACCTGTGGTCGATACATCTGGTAACCTGATATCCCCTCACCTTACTCTTCTCCTGATATTGTGGGAAGCATCTCTCCTTGATGGTCTCCTTCGAGACCACCCCCACCACATCAGCAAAAGAATGAGGATGCCTCACCTCACTCCTCAACTGTCTATATATATCCTCTATAACCTCAGGTGAGAATGAGGTATGAGATGCTAAGCGGTCCCTCAATGTCTGCAAACTGTCAAAAATGGACGTGCACGTACTCTTGTACACGCCATCAGTACGAGGGTCATCTAGTATGGCCCTCAACCTATGCAACTCTCGATCACTGTAATGAAAAATAGTAGCAATGTCGGGCAAGGGGGGATCCTGCTGTGGAGGATCCTGCTGTGGTGGCTCCTGATGTGGAGCCTGTGCAGGTGGACCCTGATGTGGAGCCTACGAAGGTGGATCCTGATCAGGAGCCTGCGAAGGTATATCCTGGGATGCCATCTGTCTAGGTACATGTCATAAAGTTAAAATAAATACGTAAGCAGAGAGAGAGAGAGAGAGATCATTTTCATGAGAGAGAGAGAGAGATCATTTTCATTTTCAAAAAATACATGTAAAAATTTCAAATATTTCAGTGAGAGAGAGAGAGAACATATATTTCAGAGAGATAGAGAGATCTAACATGTGTACATATTTAAATATTTGACATACATAAAAAATTCAAGAATAGAGAGATCTAACACGTCATATGTTAGGACACTATATGATCCTAAGGACAACATACGACCCTTTAAGACACTATGTGATGGACTAAGGGGTATGTCGTTCACACTAGGATTTTATAAGGGGTCATATGTGGTTCTAACCACATATGACCCCTTAGGACACTATATGATCCTAAGGGGAATGTCATATGTATAGTAGGATGTTATAAGGGGTCATATGTGACCTACTAAGGGGTCACACATGTGTTAATGCATGTGTGACCCCTTAGGACACTATATGATCCTAAGGGGAATGTCATATGTACAGTAGGATGTTATAAGGGGTCATATGTGACCTACTAAGGGGTCACGTATGTGTTAATGCATGTGTGACCCCTTAGGACACTATATGATCCTAAGGGGAATGTCATATGTATAGTAGGATGTTATAAGGGGTCATATGTGACCTACTAAGGGGTCACACATGTGTTAATGCATGTGTGACCCCTTAGGACACTATATGATCCTAAGGGGAATGCCATATGTACAGTAGGATGTTATAAGGGGTCATATGTGACCTACTAAGGGGTCACGTATGTGTCAATGCATGCGTGACCCCTTAGGACCACATACGACCCCTTAAGACACTATGTGATGAACTAAGGGGTATGTCATTCACACTAGGATTTTATAAGGGGTCATATGTGGTTCTAACCACATATGACCCCTTAGGACACTATATGATCCTAAGGGGAATGTCATATGTATAGTAGGATGTTATAAGGGGTCATATGTGACCTACTAAGGGGTCAAACATGTGTTAATGCATGTGTGACCCCTTAGGACAACATACGACCCCTTAAGACACTATGTGATGGACTAAGGGGTATGTCGTTCACACTAGGAATCTATAAGGGGTCATATGTGGTTCCAACCACATATGACCCCTTAGGACACTATATGATCCTAAGGGGAATGTCATATGTATAGTAGGATGTTATAAGGGGTCATATATGACCTACTAAGGGGTCACACATGTGTTAATGCATGCGTGACCCCTTAGGACAACATACGACCCCTTAAGACACTATGTGATGGACTAAGGGGTATGTCGTTCACACTAGGAATCTATAAGGGGTCATATGTGGTTCTAACCACATATGACCCCTTAGGACACTATATGATCCTAAGGGGAATGTCATATGTACAGTAGGATGTTATAAGGGGTCATATGTGACCTACTAAGGGGTCATGCATGTGTTAATGCATGCGTGAGCCCTTAGGACCACATATTCAACCCCTTAAGACACTATGTGATGGAATAAGGGGTATGTCGTTCACACTAGGATTCTATAAGGGGTCATATGCGGTTCTAAGGGGTCATGCATATGTTATAACACATGCATGACCCCTCAGGACCACATATGACCCCTTATGACACTATGTGATCCTAAGGGGAATGTCATATGTACAGTAGGATGTTATAAGGGGTCATATGTGACCTACTAAGGGGTCATGCATGTGTTAATGCATGCGTGAGCCCTTAGGACCACATATTCAACCCCTTAGGACACATAGGAAATGTCATATGTATAGTAGGATGTTATAAGGGGTCATATGTGACCTACTAAGGGGTCACACATGTGTCAATGCATGCGTGACCCCTTAGGACCACATACGACCCCTTAAGACACTATGTGATGAACTAAGGGGTATGTCGTTCACACTAGGATTTTATAAGGGGTCATATGTGGTTAGAACCACATATGACCCCTTAGGACGCTATATGATCCTAAGGGGAATGTCATATGTACAGCAGGATGTTATAAGGGGTCATATGTGACCTACTAAGGGGTCACATGTGACCTACTAAGGGGTCACGCATGTGTTAATGCATGCGTGACCCCTTAGGACAACATACGACCCCTTAAGACACTATGTGATGGACTAAGGGGTATGTCGTCCACACTAGGATTTTATAAGGTGTCATATGCAGTTCTAAGGGGTCATGCATATGTTATAACACATGCATGACCCCTCAGGACCGCATATGACCCCTTATACACTATGTGATCCTAAGGGGAATGTCATATGTATAGTAGGATGTTATAAGGGGTCATATGTGACCTACTAAGGGGTCACGCATGTGTTAATGCATGCGTGACCCCTTAGGACCACATACGACCCCTTAAGACACTATGTGATGGACTAAGGGGTATGTCGTTCATAGTAGGATTCTATAAGGGGTCATATGCAGTTCTAAGGGGTCATGCATATGTTATAACACATGCATGACCCCTTAGGACCACATATGACCCCTTATGACACTATGTGATCCTAAGGGGAATGTCATATGTACAGTAGGATGTTATAAGGGGTCATATGTGACCTACTAAGGGGTCATGCATGTGTTAATGCATGCGTGAGCCCTTAGGACCACATATTCAACCCCTTAGGACACATAGGAAATGTCATATGTACAGTAGGATGTTATAAGGGGTCATATGTGACCTACTAAGGGGTCACACATGTGTCAATGCATGCGTGACCCCTTAGGACCACATACGACCCCTTAAGACACTATGTGATGAACTAAGGGGTATGTCGTTCACACTAGGATTTTATAAGGGGTCATATGTGGTTCTAACCACATATGACCCCTTAGGACACTATATGATCCTAAGGGGAATGTCATATGTACAGTAGGATGTTATAAGGGGTCATATGTGACCTACTAAGGGGTCACGCATGTGTTAATGCTTACGTGACCCCTTAGGACAACATACGACCCCTTAAGACACTATGTGATGAACTAAGGGATATGTCATTCACACTAGGATTTTATAAGGTGTCATATGCGGTTCTAAGGGGTCATGCATATGTTATAACACATGCATGACCCCTCAAGACCACATATGACCCCTTATGACACTATGTGATCCTAAGGGGAATGTCATATGTATAGTAGGATGTTATAAGGGGTCCTATGTGACCTACTAAGGGGTCACGCATGTGTTAATGCATGCGTGACCCCTTAGGACCACATACGACCCCTTAAGACGCTATGTGATGGACTAAGGGGTATGTCATTCACACTAGGATTTTATAAAGGGTCATATGCGGTTGTAATGGGTCACGCATGTGTTAAGACACTATTTGATGGACTAAGGGGTATGTCGTTCACACTAGGATTTTATAAAGGGTCATATGCGGTTGTAATGGGTCACACATGTGTTAAGACACTATTTGATGGACTAAGGGGTATGTCGTTCACACTACAATTTTATAAGGGGTCATATGCGGTTCTAAGGGGTCACACATGTGTTATAACACATGTGTGACCCCTTAGAACCACGTATGACCCCTTAGGACACTAGATGTGATCCTAAAGGGAATGCCATACATGTACACTACTATGTTATATGTGATCCTCTATGACCTCCTAAGGGAACGTATAGTGTCATATGTGGTCTTAAGGGGTCATGTTGTACGTGTAATAGGATGTGAAAATGGGTCACATTTTAGAGGAAATTTAATTTGTTTAAATTTGTTATCTAAATTTTCTAATGTTTATTTAAATTAATTTTGCTAACGTTTTTCTTTTTTTGCTAATGTTTTTCTAAGTTCTGATTTACTACAGGTTAGTTTTCTATGTTTTTCATAACAATTTTTTAAAATGTCGAAAAAAATATACATCTATACAATTATGTAATTTTAAAAACAAATTGACACATTTCAATCAAAACATTAAATTATCAAACATTTTTCTAAAATAATGAAAAACAATAAATTATCAAACATTTTTCTAAAATGTTGAAAAACAATAACTATATACAATTATTTAATTAAAAAAATAAATTAACAAACAAATTATTTACAAATTTAATAAAAAAAAACATTATTAAACCAAACAAAGGGTTATTTTGTGCACCTGATATAACAAAGGTCGAAAACTGAAATAGGAAAGATGCTAACTGTTGCAGACAAAGTTTGGTGACGTGATGCTGACGACTGGTTTGATCCAACCCCCACCAGACAGAAAAAGTCAAATTTGATAATGACCTTTTAACTGTCATTTTCGATATTTATAAATTTAAAAAAAAAACCCTAACCGCAATGGGTTCGAGCGAATGGGGGGTTCGAGCGAACCCATTAAAATATTAATATTAAAGTGGGTTCACTCGAACCCAAAAGTTACGCAATGTTCGAGCGAACCCAAGTCAGAAGGTTGGTTCGCTCGGACTGCCAGGGGTAGTCCGAGCGAACATTCCCATTTCGCTCGAACACGGGCAAATCCGAAATTCCCACTTTCGCCAAATTCCTTCGTTGGCAAAAGTGGGAACCAGCTTTGTGAATTCACCCAAGCATTAGCCAATTGTTGAAAAGAAGTGATAGAATAAGGAGACAAAGAACAATACCATTGCAAATATTTATCCCTAAGGGTTCCAGTAAACAATTTAGCTATAAGTCTTTAGTCATGAGCAAAATCGCTACAGGAAGCTTGAAATGTTTTCACATGAGTTAAGGGGTCACTTTTCCATTGTACAACTCCAATTGAGGGAATTCCATATGCTTAGGAGGGAAAACACAAACAATGTCATCAAATAATGGGCTTGCTACATCAAATGTGGGGACATTGAAATTGGATATAGTGATGGAAGCCAATTGATGTTGTAAGGATGTAAAAGTTTAGGCTAAGTTGTTAATGGTTACTTTGGTAGAAGGATTGAAATTGGACATATTGGATTATGATGGAGGAGTAATATTGTTTTATGTGGGTAGAGGTCGAGAATAAGGAGGTGAAACATTATGATATGTGGGTATGGGAGATGATTGGTATACAAATGGAAGACTTGCCGAAGGAGGGATATAAGAATATTGATTAATATGATTGCCCCCATGACTAAAATGTGTAGGATTAACATTTTGTGTGGAAGTAGTCATGATGGAATATATAAATATAGGTATGCTAAGCAAGGATGTAGACATAGGAATATAATGGTTGACTTGACTAGTGGGTTGAGAGTAACCAAGGGCTTCAAAACAACTTTTGATTGGCATAATATTAGTGTCAACAATATGAGCAAGGCCACACAACAAATCAACATCAATTTTATCACTTTGCACCATTCTTTTTAATCCTTCAATCAATGGGATTGCCTCACTATCCAGGTACTGTTGACTCATCAATTATTAAATATTTTAAAATTCATTGCCAATCTTTGTCAATTGGTCAACGGTAACCCTAGTTAGGAATTCATCCACATTATGAGAATTATGAGGAGAATAGGGATAATTGATAACATTTTTTGGGTTGGAGGATGCACCAACATTCTTGTGAAATAAGTAATCCAAATTAGGCTCCATATCCTTAGTGTTAAAACCTTGGGCAGCCTTAATTCTACAACTTCTTCTCTCATGAATATTGTATTTAGGACTAATGATAACAAACTTCATACATTTAAAGGAGGTAAATTTGAATTCAAAATTGAAAATTATGATTAAGCAATGCAATTTGTTGCAACAATGATTGATAAACCAATTAATTAAGCAATGTGAATATTGAATTTAAATAATAGATCCCTCTAAATCATAGCATAAACATGTCATAAAGATCAGATATGAAAATACACTTGAAAAATTATGCAACCCACAAATTAATTTTAGAATAATAAATTAGGGTTTTTGTCCTCTAAATTTATGTAATTCAATTGAAATGAGATCTATGGGTGCAAATTTGAATTTTAACATGCTTAAACATTCAGATCCGAGACAATAAATCAAAAGTATGGAACCCACAAGTTTAATTTTAGAATTATAAATATGGGGTTTTTGTGAATATAACCTCTAAATTTATGTAATTAAATTGGAAGCAATACTTATGAATGCAATTTTGAATTTGAAAATGCATACAAATCAGATTTGAAATCACAAATTAGAAATTATGGTGCAAAAAGTCGGGTTCACAAAAAAAGTGTTGATTGAAAATTAGGATTAGGGTTAAATTAAGATAATAAAACCACTAAATGACCTAATTAATGAAAACATTTGGAAGGAGAAGAAATCTAATAGATCTAGCCTTAAAAGACTGAGAATCTGATAAGATTTAGGCTATTTGGGTAGGGTCTTTCTCTTTCCAAAATTGAATTGATTTGATTATTGATGATTAGGACAAGATAGGTGAAAATTGAAGTATTCTAACAAAAACAATAAGTTACTGATTTCCCACAGAGCCACTAACCTGGATCTAGGCAAAATAAGATGTTTGGAATCCATTCTCAGAAGTTTGACCCAATTTTTGAGGACTAGGACACAGTATCAATTCATTGTGGTCCTTTGAATACTCCCCAATCGAAAATTGAACCTATTTGTCGCTATGAACTTTGTCGATCCTCTTGAGTACATCTTTGTACCTGTTCTTGCACATAGAGAGAAAGAGAAATATGTTGGGAATAGGGGTTTGCCTTAGGTCAAACCTTGATTTTGAAATTAACCATGAAATTGAATTGATAAATGTAAATGAAAGACTGTAATGAAATACTTTCCTTCTGAGGAAAAGACTGAAAATGCTTGAAACAATAATGTATACCTTAATGAAGTTTTATTTGACCTTAACAAAGGAATTAGGGTTTCATGTATGTTGTCTTCATAAAACATAGATCATGAATGTCACCTTCAATGCTTGAAACTCGACTTCGCTTCTGCTCCAATGCTCGATGAAGGACTGATTGCTTGCTCACTTGAATTTTTGCTAGAGTGCAATTGATTAATTGATCGATTAGATTGCTAGATTTAAAATTAGAGGGATAGACCTCCTTTTAAACATGTCTACCCAAAAATTAAACTAACTTTATAGAGTAAGCCTACACGGGATCTAGACCTTGCCCAAATTATGTGATTGTGAGGTCCCAAATTGAGCACTATTTGAGATGACCATGGCGCTGGGCACCATGGTCATGAAAACCAGGGCTCCAAGGTAGGGGGGAGACTGTGAAGGTAGTGAAAAATTAGGTTCAACATGTGGTGTGAGCATAATCAACACTTCAATCAGACCTAGGAAGTTGAAGCACCTAACTGAGTTCGAGGTGACGATAAAATTGTAAGCGAGTATAATTTAGGACACTACATATACCAATAACAATGCTTTCATTAACGTGAATATAAACATCCAAGTTCCACTGGCACAAACTGATGCACTCATGTAGCAGGTACAAAAACTACAACAACAAATGGCTAACATCCAAGTCGAGGGTGCTAAGAAAACTTACACCATGGAGGTCTTATGTGCTTACCCCCTTTGACAAGATGATATACATTCCACCTTTCTTGCAAAAATTTGAGGCACCTACATTTGAAAAGTATAAGGGAAAGTGAGATCCCCAGGATAATATACAATAATTATTTACTACTTGCACCAAGGTCACTCACAATGACACAAGTATCTTGTGCACCTCTTCCCTTGAATTCTAGGAGGGAAAGCTATGGAATGGTTCTCTCACCTACCACGTACATAGGGTGAGAGAAGAAAATTTTATGGCATATTTCTTGCACAACATTGAGAATCCCATAACAATAATGGATTTATTCCACTAAACAAAAAGACATGAGGAATTCTTTGCTGCATTCTTGCATGCAAAAGTTTTTGTCACATTCCAGAAAATAAGCAAGTAGAAAAGTTCATTGAGAACTTGGATCAACAAATAAAGTTTGCAATGAAAATACAATATCTATATGTGTTCTGCCAGTTCATTGAGAAAGGATTGAAATGTGAAAGAGGTCGTATTGATCAAGGCTCTATAAAAACCTTTAAGGAAGGTAACCAAATGAATAATGTATGTAACAAGAAATTTTTTTTTTAGTCAAGGAATAAAATGTCACAAACAACAAAGTGATTGATGCAAGGGTAGTCAATAGGGCCCAACCTGGAATTTTTCTTTAAGTCCCAACCAATGAAAATACACCACTTGCTAATAATAATCAACCATGCAATAATGACCATTCAGCTAGTGTTGCTCAACCTAATACACAACATGGTCCTAGGGATAATAATCTGAGGCAAAATTGCACTCCTCTAAGAGAACAGATTGAGTCAACCCTTAAGAAGTTAGTTTAGTCTCATATTATCACACTACCATAGCTCAAACCTTACAAACTTGGTCCGTTCAAGCCAAATTTGTATAATTATAATGATTTCCGTGACTATCATAAGATTAAAGGTTACAAGAATTCAAACTATTTTAAGGTCAAGAATCTTATTCAAGATTTAATCAACCAAGGTGAGATAACAAATCAAAATCCTAAGGAAACTTCTAACACCGATCACACTATTTTCAAGAATCCATTTCAAAACCATGATAACGGTAAAGCCTCCAGTTCAGGAACTCAACATAATAAGGATACTTATACCAATGTGTCTCATGAGTACACCATTAACTACATTAGTGAGGCTGATGAAACAGTTGCAACTATAACCATCAAGGGCAATGAGTCCTGATTGTGTTGTAGCCACACATTGGTCCAAGGTAACCTTACAAGGGGTAGAATCAACCTCCCAACCCATGGGTTATTATAATATCTTGGGCCATATCAAGAAAACTCCCACTCAAATATCCATTTTCAAGCTCCTACACATATCGCCAATTTTCCAAGCCATAAAGTTGTCCTAAACAAAGCCTTGAGAGCATCAACATTTCCTAATGATATAAATGCTGATGAATTTTAGACCATGGTGAGTCACCTTTCCACCACACCTTAAGTTGCATTCACCAAACAAGACCTACTAGCACATAAGCCTCTTCATAATGACCTCCTCCATCTTAAAGTCTACATTCACAAACATAAGATCACAAGAGTCCTAGTAGATGGTGAAGCTAGCTTGGATATCTGCACCTTAAATCTATTAAAAGGATTGAGATTATCTAAGCATAGTGTTGATGTGTCAAAATACATAAACATCAAAGCATATGATGATGTGGATAACCTCTCTAAAGGGCTTATCACTCTCCTTATCAAAGTTGGTCTTGTAATTGAGGATACTATATGTCAAGTTTTGGACCTCGACCTCATGTATAACATACTCCTTGACTGACCATGGATTCATGCCTTGCAAGAGGTTCCATCCATGTACCACTAATGCATAAAATTCCATTATAAAGGTACACAAATAATTATACCAAGTGATCCAAACCCCTTCCAATAATTCAATAACTTAAGAGGCACCATTGAAAATCAATATCCTATTAATCATAAAGGATGTAGAGAGTACACCTATGAAGAAGCCTTTTGTATATGTAAATTTCCAACATTACCCAAATCTTATGGGAAACCACAACTAGTACATCTCCAAGAAAAGGTCATCATACAGTATTAGCCCCCTACTACCTTCACTCGATGGGGTGAGCTTAATGAAGAATCTGTTGAAGAAGATCATATATCCAACTAGATTTATGGAGATGAGGAAGACAAACCATCTATTTAATTACCCATAGAGAAATATGGAAAAGTGTTTACTATGTTGCAAAGATATGTATATGATGGTAACAATGGATTGGGTGCACAAGGACGTGGTGTGATAGAATTAGTCCTTCCTATAAGACAATATAGAAATCAAGGGCTTGGTATCGATAAATAGTTGAGAAATCTTGAAATCAAGGATGAGAGAATCAATAACCAGTTCAAAACTCTACAAATCAAGAAACTAAGGATGGAAAACTAGTTGTGGGTTCCTCAAGTACTCAAATCCAAAACCACTTCACCACACCTACCTGCATGATCATGACTTTTGGGAATATAGGCAAGAGATCAGATAAATAAAAGTTGGATTGGGAAATCTCCCTAGTGATGAGACTTTTGAAGAAGAATGGTGGAAATATAATAGTGACACTGAGGAAGATTATGATCCTCCTCCAAGCGACACTAATGAAGTAGTTGTTGCAGAAGCAGTTGAGGCACCTGGAGGAAAGGGAAAACAAATCAAGATCATTGCACTAGGACCTACACTGAGACCACTTTTCACTCTATAAAGAAGCCTATTAGAAGGCCTCGATCTCAAGCATTGAGGCAATGAACAAGCCAAACCCCAACACAACAAGGTTCTCCAGAAGAAGTCACAACCTCTCAGAAGAAGAAAAAGAGAACTTCTAGTGTTCTCGAGAGTTCCTAGGCTCAGATCCCTATACCATCGCAACCCTTTCTTGCATCGACAACATCTCTAGCACAGGTACTATTTTCTCCCCCTCTTCTTTCTTCTCATTCTTTGGTTTCTGTGTCGGCGTCATCTTTGACCAAACCTTCTATTGCATTTAGTAATCCTGAGACAGTCTCATTAATCACATCATCTTCATAGACCCAATCAATCTCAGTCTCCGCTAGTTCATCTGTGTCTTCCCCACCCAACGTCACCACTTTCGGCACCACGGTTTGTCAGACGCATTCCGTTTAGACCCTGAGCCAGTCAATTGAGATATCTTCTGTATTTTGTATCCTTGGGTTTGCAAGTCTTATACCCATCGTCTCATCTAGTATTGGGTTGTTGTTCTCATCATCTCTTGGTGTTATTCCCAAAATCCCTCCTTTTTCCCCAAATGCCCTCTCTTTGACCACTCCATCTCAGTTGCAAGCTAGCATGACCCCCGTTCCTTTGATTCCACCCCTAGGAGCTCCTTTCGTAGGGAAAATGATATCTTCCCCATTAGAATTACTATAGTATGTGGAATCGGTCAAGCTTGCCCGAGCTCAGAGGGCACATAAAAGAAAGATTAAAGATTCCCAGAAGTCTGCGAAGTCCTGCATCCAGACCATTTTCAGGGAGGATCAACAAAATTTGTTGTTTGTAGCCATGACGCCAAATGTTGTCAAGCCAACCAATCAGATGCGACCCGAGGATTATTCTATGCATGCCATTATCATCAATCTAAGCAAATCCCGACTGCAGGATAGGATGGAAATCATGGAAGAATCACAAAAGGTAGTCTCTTTGGACTATCTAAAACATACCCGTCGCCTAGAGAAGATCTCAGTCAAGATAGAAAGAGTGAAAGCTACAAATGAATAGCTGCTAAAGGAAGGAAAGGCTAGAGAAACATAGATGACTCATCTACAATATGCGATAATTCAAGAAATGGGTGAGAAAGACAAGCTCCAGTTTGCATTAAAGGTCTCCAAGGGTTAGCTACGAGCATAGCAGTCTGCTAGAAACATAGTGATCAAAGAATTATATGATAAAACACAAGAATTATTGCGCATGCAAGCCATTTCCTTAGATATGGTTCAGATTCAAGCCCATCTAAAGGAAGCTACCACAGAGAAGGAAAAAGAGCATCAAGAGTTGGTTAGTGTTCAAAATCTTCTTACAGAAGAAAGAGCTGCAAAAGATAAAGCTTCGCAGGACTTCCAGAGTTTGCAGGCTCAATCCATTCAGGAGCTTCATGAATCTAAGGTGGAAAACAAGAGACTGTAGGAAGAATCACATGATAAGTAGACTAGGATAATAATGCTACAACATCAGGTAGCAAAACAAGAAAAGGATTTAAAAGAAATGCATGAGAAGTTGGAATTCAAAGAGGCTGAGGTGGAACTACTTTCAAAACCATTGGATTCCCAGCCTGCTCCCCCCGCAAACTTCACCTATCTAGTGCAAGAGCTTCATACTGTGTATTGGGTAAAGATAAAGCAATTCGTTTCCTTCCTAGAGCTGACTCTGAGATTCTTAAGAGTTTCATATGGTTTGTACGCTGTTAGTCCTTTCATTGAGCATGCTATGCAGGTGATAGCCCATAAAGTATTTGAGACTCAAAAGTTAGTCAATTGGCTTTATGCCGCTTCTTCCCAAGAATTAACTATAGTGGGAATCATAGATTTTGAGGAAGTAATTCAACAAACTAACTCTTTCATCAATTGCAACAAGACGACCAAGCAAGGTGCTTCAAGTCTGTCGGCTTTAAAGGACTCAATAATTTTTGTTACAAAATGCCTCAAAGGTTTCGTAAAACTTGGCCTACCCTCCCCCTTTCTTCTAGATGGTTCGGTCATGGAAGCTGAGCAACTATAAAGCTTGATTGTATAGAAGAAGCAAGATAGTCATCTGTACAAGCACTGAGAAGCCCCCTAGGGTGGATGAGTTTGAGGCTTTATTTCATCCTTTGGCTAGACTTCTCACCATGCTCGAGTTAACTCATAAAGGGTCAGAATTGATTCCCTTCAAGGATGTCAGTGAGCTAGATCATAATTTTCAGGCTCTCAAGGCTCAGGCTATCCTGTTTGAAGATGATTGGTTTGCCCTACAGTATCTTTTCAACAAGCTTTTCAAGCTAGAGGTATAGACTTGGTCCACGAACTAGGATTTTGGGTATCAACATCTTGTGGGCGATATTTTGCTAGAAGCCAAGAAATGTAGACTTTCATCCACCGTGTCCCTTTCAGGGAGCTAGTTTTTATTTTCCCTCGGTTGAAGTTTTAATTTTTGCATCCTTGTGTCTTCCACGTGGCGGCATGGCTCGAATTGTTTGACCTTCTCTTTTCCCTTTGTCAGGAAGTTGCAAGAGACTGACGCATGGCGGGTCACTTTTTTGCTCTCCTGTTGGTGGGCCCACGTGTTAAAAGTGTTTTCAATATTTTACAATGTGGCAATTCCTTGTAAGGCACCTTGTGCAGTTTTTTTAGGTTCCCCGATCACTCCCTCCTGCTACCATGTTTTGAGTATAACAATCACCGGGTGACCTTGGCATGCATTTTGGAAATAATGGATATTTTTCGCTAACAGTATGTAGTTTGGTAATGGTCGTGGGTTGTCCCATTTTGATCCATTTGTTAGAAGATTCAGTGGCAGTTGTGCTAAAGCCGAAGTTGTTATCAAGCTCCTCATCAGGCTGTTTCATAGTTGCTAATGGTGTTGGCAATGGTGCATATGGTCATTTTTTCTCTTAGTTATCTTTGCTAGGCCATTATTTCCTGATTATACAAGTGTTTCTTTTTGCCTTTGTAAGGGTTCAAAGTTTTGAGAAGAAAAATATAGACAATTATTGTGGGAATTACACCTTTAACTTGTGATTGTACTCCTGAAATTGTGATAATCAAATTGTGCCTGTGGCCTATATGATCACTATTTTCAGTGTTTATGAATATTTTTCTATGCATTTTGTAATTTTGTATAACTTCTGTAAAATATGCTATAAGACTCTATAGATTAAACTATGTCTTTTAAACTTGTTATTGTAGACACCTAAAACTTGCACAACTAATGAATTTTATTCATTTAATCATCGTTTATTCACCTATTAATTACACTAAGGTTTAATTAATATCCCCATTCCTCTAATCAGCCTATGAATCAAATTAAAGATTTGATTAAAAACCTTTTCTTCTATCCTAACCTATTAATTAAACTAAGGTTTGATTAAGTACCCTTTACTCGCTTAATTGAATAAATCTTGTTTATTTAATTAAAACCCCTTTTCCCTTTTAATTGAATTTACATTTAATTAAAATCCCTTTGCAATTAAATAATTCATTATTTATTTGTGAATAGTCTCCCCCACTTGTAAAATCCTACAAATTCAAGTTGCACCCCTTTTTGGCTAAAATAAATCTTTTATTTTATCTAAAAATACCTATTTCCCTCCACTTGCATTCTCCTCCATTTTACATTAGCATGATAATAGTCTTCTAGAACCTCTCCAACCCCTCATTAACTATCCTAATTCCTCTAATCATGTCACATCCCTAAATTTGGGGGAGTCACTTATCCAAATTTGGAAGAAAGTCTTATAAATGTGTTGAAGACTTTACCTTCTCCAACATGTTAACTTGTTGAGTCTTCCAAACTTGTAAGGTTATCTAACTTTCAACAAGTTAACCTCCAAAGTCTTCAAAGAGCATTTAATGCTTCTTACAAGACATCATCCTAGCCCATGATGGTTGTACCTTTGGCCATTCCTTAACTTTGCATAAGAGTTTACCTCTTGGACAATAGCATGCTCCCTTGGATAATAGCATTATCCAATGATGTCATCCCTTAATGGTATCTGTAATGCTTACTTAGCATCTAATGCTTTCTTAGCATCCTCTCAAGCCATCTCAAGGTGACATTTGTCAACTTGGGATTGGATTGAATCCCCCTCATCGATTGATAACTTTCAATCCTAGCCCTTGTTGATATTGCTCAATCCCAACCATCCATTTCTCCATTTTCTCTATAAATAGAGCCCATTTCTTGAATCTTAGGATTGATCATCTTTTGCATCCATATTATAGTTAATTTGTTGTGCAGGTTATCAAGGAGCTCCAATTGTTCATCTTCAAGCATCTAGGCCATCCCCATTGCATCATAGCTTAGATTATATCATGTTTTAGATTATCATTTAGCTTAATTTCATATCAATTCCATAGCATTCTCATATCTCATCTTTATCTTATCTTAATTAGATCAATTAATATTTCAATTTGGAAATATACCTCCATCTTGCATATCATATCAATAGCTTTTCATCTCATCACTAGGATCTTAGTTGCATCCATTTTCATCCTAGATCACATCCTTCAATCTCGTTCTTTAGGTTGTCATCTTAAATATCAATTGCTCTTCCAAGTGAGGGCCACCTTGAATCTTGAAGATTCTTGGAGATAGAGGACCATGAGATGGTTTTTGAGCAATTTGATTTGACGAACATGCTTTCTTCATTTAGATTTCTTGATATAATGTTTCATGGGTCCGTTTTATGTTTGCTTGATGTCTTGCAGGCTTCCAACAAATCAGGTGCACAATTATCTTGTAAATAAATAACATCTATTGCTTTATGTTAAATGGGCTGTTGTTTATAGGTCAACCTTGATTATCTGGGCATCTAAATTGTTCAATGGTCCTCAGAGCCGCATGTTTGTGAAGTTTCTCTGTGCTTATAACGTACTAAAATCATTTTACCATATCTCTATAGAGTACCTTTTTTTAAAGTTTTCCTTCTTCCCTTTTCTTCCCCCCATGTATGAACATCCAGTTTCTAAAATCTTGAAGGTCACTCACTGACCACGTGCAGGTCCCCCATTACTGAGTTTCCCATAAGGTTGTTCTCATAGAAGCAATTTTATTGAACTACACCACTTACTCCAGAGAGTCAAGTTCTCCTTCTAGTTGAGAGAATGAAAATAAAAATGAAAACACCTACTCTTTAGGTGGAAACTGAAAGGAATATTTTGACCAAAAAATAGTAAAAAGAAAAGGCATATTCAATGGTGAAAACTTCTGATGCACAGGAGGATGGATGGTTGGATCCTCTTTGCATAGATCAAGAAAGATCCTCTTTGTTAGTGGAACAAACACAAGAAGTAAACATGGGTGACAATGAAAATACAAGAAAGGTCTACTTTGTATAATCTCTCCAACCAGCTAAAAAAAAGAATTTGATCAAGTTCTTCTAAGAGAGGCAAATAATATTTACATTTTCTTTTGCTAACATGCTAGGGCTAGATCCTGAATCAGTTCTTGATCATTTACCTCTCATTGTTGGGGCCAAGCCAGTAAAGAAGAAGTTAAGGAAAATGCATCCCCAAATCGCCTTGCTGATCAAAGCAGATCTAAAAAAGTTTATAGATATGGATTTTATCAGACTCATAGACTATGTAGAATGGATATCCAATCTTGTACCTATCACCAAGCTGATTGGGGGCATCAAAATTTGTATATACTTCCAAGATCTAAACAATTCTTATCTAAAAGATGATTTTCCCCTACCAAATATTAATATGATTGTTGATCTCACTGCTGGCTATGAAATGCTTTCTTTAATGGATGAATTCTCTAGATATATAACTAGATCAGAATAGCATGAGAGGATCAACATAAGTCCAACTTCACTTGTCTTTGGGGAAAATACTATTGAAATGTCATGCCTTTTGGCTTAAAAAATGCCAAAGCAACTTACTAGAGAGCCATTATGACCTTGTTCCATGATACAATTCACACCATAATGGAAGACTATGTTGATGATTTGTTAGAAAAGTCAACCACATGAGACACTCATCTTGCTGTCCTGGCCTGAATATTTGAGAGACTAGAGAAATGTGTATTTGGTCACTTAAAGGAAGCTTCTAGGATTCATTATTTCCTGATGTCATGGAAATGGGGACAAGGCAACAACAAAGTTCAATGTTAATAAGTTAGTTTCAACCATAAAAACAAAACAAAGAACTAAAAACCATTCCAAACATATCAAAAGAGATTTCAAAAAGCATGAAAGAAGTTTAACAAAATAAAAGAAAGGAGAAGAGCCTCCCTAAGATGCTTCCATGATGTCTTTCGATGCTTCTCCCTTATTTCTCCCCTCTCCAAGTCCCAAATGAGTGTAGCTCTCAACTTTTAGCACTAACCATGGATGCCATATGGAGATTCAAGATGGTTGAATATGATAAGCAAATGCTATGCAAGTGTAGATAGTGATGCTATGAAAAAGCTCTATGCTAATACCAATATAACAACAATACTCTAATGCTTCCTCCTTTGCTTGAGGAGAAGGGTTCTATTTATAGAAGAAATGGGGAAATGAAGGGTTAAGATTGAGCAATCTTAACAAGGGTTAGGATTGAAAGATATTCAATCCATGTGGGACTTTCAACCCAATCCCATGTTGACAAGTGTCACCATGAGGAGGCTTGAGAGGAGAGATAAGGAAAATTAAATGCTTGAGGGGACATGATGGTTACCCTAGTCAAAGAAATAAATGTTTTGAAGAGACACATGGGTTACATGAGGGTTAAGTTAGGGGTCAAAGTCCTTAACCATGGGTGCAAGTGGTATTAACCATTAATGGTCATGTAAGAGCCATAAGTGGTTTGGAAGACTTTAGAGGTTAATTTGTTGAACACACAAAGCATTAATTTCTTTTCAAAGACTTTGGAGTCTTTGAGAAGTGACTCCAATTTGCCTAAGAATGTGACAATATTTAGGGGATGGATTAGGTTAAATTAGGAAGGGTTTAGAAGAATCTAGAAGGGGTTTAGGCATGCAAGTGGATTTTGTAGGAAAATGCAAGTGGGAGGAATTTTGGTATTTTCAATTAAAATAAAATCATTTATTTCAATTAAATGGTGTAATTTGCATTTGGGTAAATATTCAAATAAATATTAATTTATTTAAATGAGAAAAAGGAAGATAAAGCATTAAATGCTTGAAGACTTTAAGGGAAACCATTAAAGGTTTGAGAAGACTCTAGAAGGAAGCCATTAAATTTGAAGACTTTAAGGGAAACCATTAAAGTCTTAAGACGACTTTAAGGGAAGCCATTAAGTTTGAAGACTTTAAGGGAAACCATTAAAGGTTTCAAGTGGGTGAGGATAAATATGATTTTAAATAAATAATTTATTTAAAATAGTTGTGCAACTTGCATTTGTAGGAAAATGCAAGTGGGTGGAGGATAAAGGTGATTTAAATAAATGTTAATTTATTTAAATGTGAGAGGTGGGATTTTGGGAGATGTAAATAAATATTAATTTATTTAAATGTGAGAGAATATGTAATTAAATAAATATGATTTATTTATTTAATTAATGGTCTGAATTTGTTAAGTGAATTAAATCAAATAAATTGAATAATTTATTTAATTAATAGGAGAAGAGGGTTAAGATGAATTAATTAAATATATTAAGTTAATTAATTATTAATTGATGGTTAAATAATCAAATAAATATTAAATATTCATTTAATTAAGTGGACAGATTTATGTGACTACATTTGCCCCTCTTTGAGACGGTGTGGGTTTATCGCGTCGTTTCAAAGAAAGAAAAATAGGTGTGAAGAAATATGCCCCATAAATGTTAATTTAGTGGGTGGTATGCCCCCTCGAGAGATGGGCCGAAAAATTTCAAAAAATCGGGCGATCTCTCGAAAAAGAACAAGAAGTGGAGGGGAAGTAGAATAGAAGAAATTAGCAATAACAGTGAAAGAATGGTAGAAAAATAGAGTGAATATGGAGAAATGGCAAGCCAGTGAGTACCCATAGGTTATGCAGGAGATACGGTGCAAATGTGGTGTTGTGCTTTTGAATGATGCTATATAATTGATCAAAATTGGTTGGACAATCTAGTGCAATCGGTTAAATTGCCCCGGTCGAGTCAAAGCATGACAGTTGATGTCAGTTGGTCGCTTGGATAGGGTAAAGTCTGAGTAAGTGAATCAAAGTGACCTGATGTGACTTGGACAATTGATGTAATTGCCCGACGAAGTCAAGGTATATGAAGCAAAATTCTCATAGAGACATAGACAATTGATGTAATTGTCCGTTGGATTGTGTTTGATTGGCTGATCAATTGATAGTGTGTGCATGTGATGGATGGTTGTGGAGAATCATGGTAGCCCCGTTGAGACTAGGTCATTATGATAAATGCTTGATGTAGTCTAGGATTACCATGATCGATTACCTGTTGAGACCCGAAGATACTTGATCAGAGTATCTGTTGATAGTCTAGGTGTGTGGGAGTCGATGTATCTGTGTAGACAGAGTAACTGGCTTAATTTTGTGGATTGGTAAGGATGGGAAGCGATGAAGGGATTAGGATGATGTTGATGATCAAGATAGGGAGGGTGAGGGGGGATTCAATGTTAGATAGAAGATATGGAGGACTAGGATGGAGTCCTATGGAAGAAGATGAGTAAAATAGAGTATGCATTATTATGACTATGTATGCATGATATGCAGCTATTATGAATGTATGGATGGGTGGAATGCAATGAAATGCAATATATATAGATGAGATGAGATGACGATCCATAGTGCTCTATTTTCATCATTGAGCTTTAAAATGTTGTAAGAAAATACAAGCAACTTGACATAAAGATTCAAGATGACCAGAGTATTTCTTACATGGATTTGATATAGCAAGTTAATACAAGCAACTTGATATAATGGATCAAGTTGACCTGAGTATTGCTTGCGGAACATACAAGGATTATCTCCTTTCATGCATGACTTGGATCATCCTCCTTGATCTTAGGCTGATCATATCCTGAGACAAGTGCATACTGTAATAAGAGATAAAACCTTTATCCAGTTTGGATGAGGTAGGAGGAACCAAAGAAAGAGCATTGTACCTGCAAACAAACAATATATATATATAGAATAAAGAATATGGATCCTTGGTAATGGTTCATGCTCATATGGTCGAGGTATACACTGTAGTCAGCAAGTCATAGTGGTTTATGACTGTATTTTTGTCTATGATCACGTAGCTTAGTGAACTTCCCACATAGACACCATTAGTACATGCCCCAGAACTTCATCGGAATAATGTGCAGAAGATACACAAACAATGCTGTAGGAACCTGATATAAATAACTAGCCCATAAATCAACCAAGTATTTGATAGCGTAAACAGAATTTTCTTGTCAAAGAAAATGTCATCTTGTCTTTGGTTTGGTAAGGAAGGATGCATCCTTGTTGAAGACAGTTTTGAGTGTTGATGTTTATTGTGTGGTCGATTGATAAGTGGTCATTTTGTTAAGTATGTCGCAATGTTTGTTTGGGATCTGCTCAGATGGGTATGTACAATATATTGCCCTGTTGTTGATTGATTTTCAATGTTTTTTTGATGTTTTTTGGTTTTTGTGATTGTTTTGAATGTTTTTGGTATTTTGATTATTTTGAATGTTTTTGGGATTTTGATTGTTTTGAATGTTTTTGGTATTTTGATTGTTTTGAATGTTTTTGGAATTTTGATTGTTTTGAATGAAGAACCCAACGAATCATAAGATAATGCTGAATCCAATTCCATCAATAGGTTAAGAGCATTGCCCCCAGTTTAGACACGACTATGAAAAAGCGGGATGCAAGACGCATGAAGTACTATCTCTTTATTGCAGATCAATAACAAACCATGGTCAGGACGGATGGATGTGTGTATGGAATGAATGTGATCACAACAATCTTGAAAGACAATGGAGCCATAGCTTTTACGAGTGGCGCCTGTTTGCCAGGTTTTCACCATCGCACTTACCCAAGGTGCCACTGGAGTGGTTGTTCACCATTTGGATGCATGATTTTTCTTTACTATTTTGATGTTTTTGCATTTTCTTCAGGACATTTTATCTGAATGTTTTTGGTATTTTTGCCAGTATATATGGGAGCCTGATGCTCTGTGCAGCTTATGTGTAAAACCATTTGAGGTGCATGCTATTGATCGGATCTATTAATGGTTCTCCTTCTGAAGTAGCCAACTGATATGCCCCGGACCCAAATACAGCAGTGACAACATATGAACCCAGCCAATTTGATTCAAACTTTCCTTGATGTTCTCTGTTTGGTTGGTTACGAGGATTTTCTTGGAGAACAAGATCACCTACCTTGAATGTATGAGGTCTAACTCGATGATTATAGCTTCTGCTCATGCGCTGCTGATAGGCCTTGAGGTGATTGTATGCAGCTTGTCGCTTCTCATCCAGTAGCTCTAAGTCCTGAAGGCGTGAGACTCTATATGCTTCATCATCTATCAGATTATGCAAGGAAACCCGTAGTGATGGTATCTCGACCTCAATAGGTAAAATAGCTTTGACACCATAGACCAATGAGTAGGGAGTTGCACCTGTAGGGGTTCGAATGCTAGTTCGATATGCCCATAGTGCTGGATTCAATTGAACATGCCAATCACGACCGACATCATTGACTGTCTTCTTTAGGATCCGCAATATGTTTTTATTCGATGCTTCTGCCTGACCATTGCCTTGTGGGTAATAGGGAGTGGAAAAGCGGTGTTGGATATGAAATTTCTCACAAAGTTCACGGACATCCTGATTTTTGAAAGGAAGACTGTTATCTGTGATGATGGACATGGGCACACCATACTGGCAGATGATGTAGTTGAGGATGAATGAGGTGATTTGCTTGCCGACGACTTGGGTAAGTGGAACAGCTTTTGTTGCTGATATATAGAGTAACAGAGGTCGACTTGGATCGGGTGGGATCAACAATGGTGTATTCATGAGATAGTCTTTGAGCATCTGGAATGCTTGCTGGCATCTGGCATCCCACTAAAAGCGGATGTTCTTGTGTAACAGGTGTGTAAAAGGATGACACTTATCTGCCAATTGTGCAATGAATCTTCAGATGGATTGTAGCCGTCCTTGTAATGTCCTTAGCTGACTGATGTTCTTTGGTGGTGGCATCTCCATGATTGCTTTTACCTTTGCTGGGTCGACCTCAATACCTTTGCTTGAGACAATGTATCCTAGGAGCTTCCCTGAGGTTACTCCAAAGACACATTTCTTTGGGTTGAGTTGAACATGGTATTGTTCCAGTCTATCAAATATTTTATCTAATATGTCGAGATGACCTTCTCTAGCGAGTGATTTTGCTAATAAGTCATCAACATAATCTTCCATCATAGTATGCATCATGTCATGGAAGATGGTGGTCATTGCTCGTTGATAGGTTGCTCCTGCATTCTTGAGGTTGAAAGGCATTACATTCCAGCAATATGTACCCCATGGACATGTGAAGGCTATCTTATGTCGGTCCTCTGGTGCGATCTTTATTTGATTATATCCTGAAAAGGCATCCATGAGTGAAAGCATGGCATGTCCTGCTATCAGATCCACTATGATGTTGATATTTGGTAGGGGGAAGTCATCCTTAGGACAGGCCTTATTCAGATCTCTGAAGTTAGTACAAATGCGGATGCCCCCTTTTGGTTTGCCGATAGGCACAATGTTGGAGATCCATTCTGCATAATCAATTGGTCTAATGAAACCAACATCTAGGAGTTTCTTGAGTTCTGTTTTGACTAGCACTGCAATCTGAGGATGCATCTTACGAAGCTTCTGCTTGACAGGTTTGGCTCCTTCTGCTATGGTGAGGTGATGCATGACTAAATCAGGATCAAGCCCAGGGATGTCTGCATATGACTATGCAAAGTTGATCTGACGCTTTTGAAAGAACTCTATAAATTTAGGTTGTTCTTCTAGAGTGAGAAGAGATGCCAGATGTATGAGGTGAGGATTTTCAGGAGTCCCCACATTGTATTCTTTGGTTTCCTCGATGAGAATCGTTGATCGTTCATGTTGTGTATTAGCAGGGAGAATGTCAAACCCTTCATCCTCAGGCGCCTCAGAGAGGTTTTCACTGTTGGATACGCTCTTTCTTTTTACTTTTGTTGAATCAAACAGTACCACGGTGTGGTTTTCACTGGAAGATCCATGTTTTATTGTTATATTTTTGTAGCTGAAAGGTTTGGCATCCACCCCAAAGTATGCCGCGCTATTGAGTTCTATGGTGAATCCAGCTTTGTGATCCCCACTTGGTAGGTTATCCCTTAATTCCAAAAAGTCAATGATGGCCTCATCGTTTTGGAAGAGGTCAAGACATGGGGGATTTGGTTGGTTCCATTCGATGAGTTCAGGATGGATAATGGGCATCACTTCATTGCTTAGGTTTAGTTCGTTAGATGTATCAGTGAGGTTTAAGACAGTGTGGTGAAGGTCATTGAAGGTACTCTCCCTGTCAGAATCAGGCGTAGGATGTGACGTAGGGTCTGTGGAAGAAGTTTCCAGCTCAAGAACCCAAGAGGTCTTTATCTGTGCTTCTCCATAAATAGGGATGTCTTTGTGGGGTGGAGGTAGTGATGTGTCTTCCTCATCTGAAGTATTAAGCTGGACAGAATCAAATTCCCACTCATGTGAGTCAGTCTCTGAGTCACTTTCCAGTATCCGATTCCTATACCATACTAGAATATCCTTTGAGTTAAACACTGCAGGTGTGATTGGTTGATGTACCTTTGAGATGATCGAGGCTGTAGGAAGGATTATGGGGAGCAATGAATCTGATACAAGGAGTATTGGTAGTGTTGAGTCTGCCACTTCTATTGGAATTGCCAGTGCTGTCGATACTGCTGAGATTTCTGATATAGTTGCTGCTGCTAATGGTGCTATTGATGTTATTGCTGTTGCTGATGGGATCACTGGTTTGATTGGTGGGATGATTGGCATTGTAGATGGTTTTGCTGGGATCTGTAGCTTCAATGAGGCAGTTGTGATGTTCTGGGGTGCTGCTTTTATAATCAAAGGCGACCTCTTTGTAGTGGGTTGATATAGCGGTTTGTTGGGTTTCCCTTTGAATTTGAGCTTAGGAAAGATCTCCTTTTGAAAGCCTAAGCCTGCATTGTCTTTGGGTTGTAATTCTGGAAGCAGCGGCTCATGTTGCCCTTGTTTACAATACCCCAAAGCACTTTGACCATCATATCCCATTCTTTGCATAATGAGAAAACCTTTGCCATATTGATCTGTGGGAAGCTTAACTTGCGGTGTATCAGTGGTGATGGGATCTTTATAGATCCATTCCGCTAAGTCCTCATCTTGGGTTTCTTCTTCTTGACTCTTTCCAAGGATGAAAGGCGTCAAAGCACATGCTGGTGTGATTAGTGGTTGCTGGAGTAACTGTTGTGGTTTACCATGTGTTCTAAGAGAAGTGGGCATTTGTCCCACACAAAAGAGTTGACTCAAATTGTATTCCCCATGACCTTCCTCTACTATTTTCATCTTAAGATTTTCTTGTTTTGGTATAGTGGTGTTTGAACTGGCAAGAGAGGCGGGACTTATATATGATGTGGAAAAAATGGTTTCTCTATTATTAGGAATGGTAATCTCTGGTTGATGGCTGATATTATGGCAATATGCAAAGGGGTTTGCATCACCCAGGATTGTGATCTCTACACCGTTATGTGGGAACTTGATACATTGATGGTAGGTAGATGGAACGGCTTGCATGGTATGTATCCAAGGTCTTCCTAACAATAGATTGTATGGCAAAGGAAGGTCCAGAACCTGACAGATGATGTGCTTTACCACAGGGCCCACTTGGATTGGTAGTACCACAGCTCCTTTGGAGGAACGCTCCGCATTGTCATAGGCTTTGATTGTGATCTTCTTACGGGGATCCACGGATTCAATGGCATATCCCAATGCTGTGACCAACTGTAGTGTACAAATATTTAAGCTTGCTCCATTATCGATCAAGACTCGCTTGATCCTGTGCTGGTTGATAAAGCCTTCAATGTGTAGCGAAGCATTATGAGGTTGCTGGAAGGAAGAGTTGTCACTTTCGGAAAAAGTGAGACAAAGTGATGACTTTAGACTTCCAACCATGGCTTGAAATTGGTCTGTATTTAGGTTTGCAGGGACTGACGCCTCTTGGAGCGCTTGATCCAAGATAGTTTTATGAGATGGCGATAGGCACAATAGCTCTAAAATGGATATAAGTGCGGGCATTTTGTCTAATTGTTCCACAAGATTGTACTGCTTTGGTATGGAGGTGGTGCCTTGTGGAGCTGCCTTTATGGTAACCTTGCCGCGACGTGTAACAACATTGCAATTGGAGTTGGGATTTTTTGATGGTTATAGTTGCAACTTGTTCACTGGCATCATACAGGTGATTTATAGTATAATTATATGCAGCCTGTGTATAATCAGTGGTATCAGTGCCTCTCCTGGAAGTGGAAGGACCCCTTTGATCTTGTGATGGAAGTGGATTTTTGAACATCAGATGATCATTATTTGTTGTTTTTGGGTCATGTCCTTCAATTTCAATGTCTCCTCGGTCAATAAGATCCTGAATAAGATCTTTCAATCGGTGAAAATTACTTGTCTTGTGTCCTCTCCCTTGGTGGAAATCACAATGTTCAGTATCTCTCCACCATGCAGGTTTGACCTGAGGTTCATAGTTTGATGTTTTAGGGAGAGTGACCAAATTTTGAGAAATGAGTTGTCGCAATATTGTTTCAATGGGTTCCCCTAAGGGAGTGTATGTGCGTTTTTGTTTTTGTTGACGAGGTCTTGGTTCATCGTGAGATGTGATGCGACCTTGATTGGAAGGAACATTTGTGTTATTCTGTCCTGCAAACCGAACCACAGGTTGTGCACTTTGTATAGTCTTGGCATCCACAACCCCATCGTTGACGATATTCTTGTTTTTGTTCCAGAAGCTTGGTTTATCACTATTGAAGCATGGGCGAGGACCATCCTTTGGTTCATTATAGATTTTGATAAGTCCTTTCTTGATGAGGGCCCGCTCACATTTCAAACCCTTGGTGATCATGTCATTAAAAGAGTCTGTGTCTTTGACATCCAGGTGAAATTCCATTTCTTCGTTTAAGTTGGAAATGAATATTTCCACTAGTTCTCATTTAGGTAACTGAAGAGAACATCTGCTAGACATTTGACGCCATCGTTGTAGGAATACTAAGAATAGTTCACTTGGTTTTTGTTTAGTGTTGCACAGATCAGCCATGGTGATGTCGCATTCAATGTTATGAGACTAATGAGCTAGGAACTTCTGGATGAGTTCCTCAAATGTTCTAATGCCACCTGGTAGTCGGGAAGACCATGATGTGGTTGCTCCTCCCAAGCTTGGGGAAAAAGGCGCATTAGGTATGTGTCTTCATATGCCACTTCGAGGCAAGCGGAATGAAATTCTCTGACACGATCGTGAGGATCTCCCTTTCCTCTATATTTTTTGAATTTGGGTGTTTCGAATCCTCGTGGAAAGGGTGGCATATAAAGATTCCTATCAAAAGGATAGGAACAGATGTCATTGAGTGAGAATTGGTTAGTCTTGATACCACTATGAAGTTGTTGGGCGAGATTCTCGACTTGTTGCCACAACATCTCCATTTCATTTGGAGGAGGAGGTGGTGGGTTACCTCGAGGAATGTTATATCGGATGGGATCTCTACCTCTTTCCTCTTCATGGCGACTTTGTCATTTCGATGCTTGTCTTAATTGGGCAAGATCAAAGTCAGAGGGGAGTTTTGCTCCTTCTTGAGTGAGCTTTAAAAAGTGAGCATCCGCATTGCTCCTGAGTATTTCATCAAAAAGTTTGTTAAAGAGAGGGTTATGCTGGGCCCTTTCTATTGTTGCAGGAGTAGGAGTACTTGGGTTTTCATCATTCGCATTTCCTCCAAGTGCTTCTTGGAATTCGTTGAGATTTTCCTCGTCCTCTTCTTCAATTTCTATTTCTCGTTGTCTTGACTGTGATCGGGTTTGGGCCATTTTGTTTATAAGCTTTTGTTGAAGTTGGGTGAAAATGATGATGAGTTGTTGATGAAATGAAAGATTGATGGTTGGTGAAGTGTTTTGCATATGGATCTCTAGCACTTTTGAGGTAGATGTAACCGAAATTCCTTCTTTGAATTGCTTGTTTGTTTTTGATAATGTTTGATGTGATAAGGTGTAGAGAAATCTGAGATGTGTTACAGATTTTAACTACCTAGTAATGAGAGGATTCACTCATGAACTAGTTTTAACCTGCGTAGATGTGTCTCTTAGGATGAGCTTATCCTCGATGTAGAAACAATCTGAAAAGTGATGTGATGTGTTTGATTCAAGCAATATCTAAAAAGAGAACTCGGGACAAGAACCTCTTAATGTTTTGAGAGTTGGAACAGATTGATGATGAAGTGATGATGTATGAGTGAGATAATGGATGAAATGTTTTAACTTCAATAAAAGCTTTGTGTCACAAATGGAACAAATTCTACCTCTTCCCTTTCGGGCGTTGGTGGCACTTCTCGAGCTATGTTGTATGTGATACAAATGTTTGGGAAAAAGTTGGGATTAATCTTGCCTCCTTGGTTTTTGTGATAACTCAAAGCTCTATACTGCATAAAAGCTATGCGGTTCAATGACTCTAAATTAAATTCGTTTGTTTTGCCTTGAAGGTAGAGACGCATGTGACATAGAAAAACTCTATGGGAGACAAAGATTTGTCTATTTAGATAGAAGAATTTCCTCTTTTTGATCAAAGCCTTTGAGCTCAATGGTCTTCTTTTCAAGTTGATGTTCTGATGACGATTCTTCTTTTGCAAGATGTGAAGAATGGTCATAAAGTTTGATACTTTGTTGTTTTCACTTTGTTTTTGATATTTTTGGTTGTTCTAAAAGATGTTTGGTTGGATGAATACTTGTGTTGATTTTTGGATTTTTATGATGTTTCTTTGACAAGAAAACAAAGCAAGCACACAAACACAAGAATGTTGCCTTAGAGGCACAAATGAGTATGGGTCTAGATCAACCCAATCCTTGGACTTTTTATGACCCTTTCCTTTTAAATGTATTTTAGGTGTTTTCTTTCCAAAGCCTGAAGTCGGCTCAATTTGTACTTGGTCTTGACTAACACGAAAACATTTCAAACACTTTGTATCCCTAAGGTCAAATGGCCAATTGTGATAAATTCAACCCACATCTTGATATTTCTTCAACTTTGGTACTACATACCTTATGAATCCCGTCGTGGCAGGTAAGGATGTGATATACTAAGTCTTGCGTGAGTATAACAAATAGATGATCCCTATGATGGGGGAGTCACCACTTTTATCAAGGCACAAGTGACCTTTCAAAAAGCTATGTTTCCACTCAAGGAAATATGTATGGTGAGTATCTTGGGAGCAAAACCATCTATGCTCTTGCACTGAATTATATCTCAAATATTCTCAATCAATAGAACGGGTGGGCTACTACTTAAAGGTGTTTAGTCATTTTCAATGTCTTTGGACATAAGTTCATTCTGCAGTGACTCACTTAAGAGCCTTGTAACTTGTGGTGGGGCCCATTTGTCCTTTCGGCAAGTTACACTGTAGGAACAGCTATACCCAAGGCTACAACTTTCGCTCTCACCTGATTTCTATAGCGGCTCGAAGGATTTATCGCGTGAGGTCGTTCCCAAGATTGATGTGTCTCTTGGCAGACCTCTCTTAAAAAGATAAAATTTGAGTGTTACTAACACTTTTCTCTTGCACCTAGGACCATGAGAGCCAAGGGAGAGGATAGTGTGTGTTAGAAGTAGGACCACTCGACCAACTCTTTTGCACAAGTGTGCCAAACACAAAATTCACTTGTTCCTTTTAACTTGTCATCGCAATGATTTTCTATCTATTTGGAGATGTTGCTCCAACAATCATGGTGTTCTTTTTAATTTTCAAAGGCAATTGTTTTAGTAAACTAGAATTTGAAAATTCTGGTCAACTTAATGAAAAACACGTTTGCATGAAGTAAAATTGCTTTAAAAATGAGACAAGTTGATTGTGAATTTTATTTGCACCAAAAATGGAAGTGTGGATTGTGAGTTTTAGCTTGATGCAAGAAATAAAATTTGCCTTGTTGATTTTAAGCACCAAAAGAATTTGTTCCTAAGTTTGCAAAAAATAAATTTGCGTGTTTTTTTTTGTGATTCTTTTTAGAGCTCTAAATGAAAGATGTGGTTCTTTTTAAAACTCCAAATGAATGTGTAGTTGATTTTAACCCAAAAGGAAAATGAATTTATTTTATCCTAACTTGAAAGACGAAGTTAGAAATATGAACAAATTTATTTCCTAAGCTAAAATTGCTAAAAATATCCTATTGTAGGGGTTAGTTAAAACCTGCACAAAACATAATTAGTTAGAAAAATCCGCATGTTTTGGTGGGCTTCTACAAGCCTAAAATTTTTGGTTTTCGGTTACAAGGAATTTTCTTACAACTCTCTGTTACAATAGCTCTACTCTGTGTGAAAATAGAAGTGCTATTTAACATGAAAGAGCAACAATATAGACAATAGCGCTAAAGTATCAATTTGCGAAGGTGCTAAATTAAGAACAAAAACGCAAGAGAATGACCTGTGTGTCAATTAGAACATTCAAAAGTTAGTAGTCTTCAAAATGATTTCTCTTTGATTCACGTCGGGTTCACCAAATGATGTCATGGAAATGGGGACAAGGCAACAACAAAGGTCAATGTTAATAAGTTAGTTTCAACCATAAAAACAAAACAAAGAACTAAAAACCATTCCAAACATATCAAAAGAGATTTCAAAAAGCATGAAAGAAGTTTAACAAAATAAAAGAAAGGAGAAGAGCCTCCCTAAGATGCTTCCATGATGCCTTTCGATGCTTCTCCCTTGTTTCTCCCTTCTCCAAGTCCCAAATGAGTGTAGCTCTCAACTTTTAGCACTAGCCATGGATGCCATATAGAGATTCAAGATGGTTGAATATGATAAGCAAATGCTATGCAAGTGTGGATAGTGATGCTATGAAAAAGCTCTATGCTAATACCAGTATAACAACAATACTCTAATGCTTCCTCCTTTGCTTGAGGAGAAGGGTTCTATTTATAGAAGAAATGGGGAAATGAAGGGTTAAGATTGAGCAATCTTAACAAGGGTTAGGATTGAAAGATATTCAATCCATGTGGGACTTTCAACCCAATCCCATGTTGACAAGTGTCACCATGAGGAGGCTTGAGAGGAGAGATAAGGAGCATTAAATGCTTGAGGGGACATGATGGTTACCCTAGTCAAAGAATTAAATGCTTTGAAGAGACACATGGGTTACATGAGGGTTAAGTTAGGGGTCAAAGTCCTTAACCATGGGTGCAAGTGGTATTAACCATTAATAGTCATGTAAGAGCCCTAAGTGGTTTGGAAGACTTTAGAGGTTAATTTGTTGAACACACAAAACATTAATTGCTTTTCAAAGACTTTGGAGTCTTTGAGAAGTGACTCCAATTTGCTTAGGAATGTGACAATATTTAGGGGATGGATTAGGTTAATTAGGAAGGGTCTAGAAGGGGTTTAGGCATGCAAGTGGATTTTGTAGAAAAATGCAAGTGGGAGGAATTTTGGTATTTTCAATTAAAATAAAATCATTTATTTCAATTAAATGGTGTAATTTGCATTTGGGTAAATATTCAAATAAATATTAATTTATTTAAATGAGAAAAATGAAGATAAAACATTAAATGCTTGAAGACTTTAAGGGAAACCATTAAAGGTTTGAGAAGACTCTAGAAGGAAGCCATTAAATTTGAAGACTTTAAGGGAAACCATTAAAGTCTTAAGAAGACTTTAAGGGAAGCCATTAAGTTTGAAGACTTTAAGGGAAGCCATTAAAGGCTTGAGAAGACTCTAGAAGGAAGCCATTAAGTTTGAAGGCTTTAAGGGAAACCATTAAAGGTTTCAAGTGGGTGAGGATAAATATGATTTTAAATAAATAATTTATTTAAAATAGTTGTGCAACTTGCATTTGTAGGAAAATGCAAGTGGGTGGAGGATAAAGGTGATTTAAATAAATAATTTATTTAAAATAGTTGTGCAACTTGCATTTGCAGGAAAATGCAAGTGGGTGGAGGATAAGGGTGATTTAAATAAATGTTAATTTATTTAAATGTGAGAGGTGGGATTTTGGGGGATGTAAATAAATATTAATTTATTTAAATGTGAGAGAATATTTAATTAAATAAATATGATTTATTTATTTAATTAATGGTCTGAATTTGTTAAGTGAATTAAATCAAATAAATTGAATAATTTATTTAATTAATAGGAGAAGAGGGTTAAGATGAATTAATTAAATATATTAATTTAATTAATTATTAATTGATGGTTAAATAATCAAATAAATATTAAATATTCATTTAATTAAGTGGACAGATTTATGTGACTACATTTCCCATAGAGGAATTGAAGTGGATCTAGCCAAAATTAAGGCCATCCTAGATATGCATCCACCATCCAATCTCAAATAGCTAAGGAGCTTACAAGGTATACTACAATCCATTAGAATATTTATAGCTCAATTAGCAGATAAATGTCATTTGTTTCAACATTTGCTCCAAAAAGGGTGCCCTTCAAGTGGACAAATTAGTGTAAAAAAGCCTTTCAATCACTTAAGGACTATTTTCTCTTATCTCTAGTGTTGGTACCTCCCATTCTAGGTTAACCTCTTTTATTATACATCTCAACCACAAACTCATCTTTGGGAGCCCTCTTGGCTCAGAGTGATGAAGAGAAAAAATAAAGAGCTATATACTACATCATCTAAACACTGGCAAGTTATGAATTATACCTTATTAGAGAGTGCATGCTTGTCAATCATCTTTTCATCCCAAAATTTTTGGCATTATATGCTTAGTGACAAAAAAAAGCTTGTTTCAAAGATTGAACCACTCAAGTACCTCATTAACAAATCTTCTCTCATAGGTAGACTCGATAAATGGGTTATGATCCCTAGTGAATTTGACATAGAGTATGTGGACAAAAAAGCCATCAAAGGATAGGTCATTGCATGTCAACTTGTAGAAGCACCAAGATCCAAGTAGATCATCCAATATTATTTGACTTCCCATATGAATTATTGTTCATAGTAAATGTCCACACAATGAAAACTATGTTTTGATGGATCATATACCAATCATGGAGCAAGAATAAGGATTTTGTTCATTACACCTCAAGGTGATGCCATCCCAAAGTCTTATAGATTAAACTTCCCCTGCACAAATAACATACCAAAATATGAAGCTCTCATCACTAGCCACCACACAACAGTTCAATAGAAGATAAAGGATATCTATATATATGGTGACTCCCATCTTGTAATAAGACAAGATAACGATATTATATCACCAAGGATAATAAGCTTCTACCTTACAAACACATGGTGGATGTTTTCAAAAAATTATTTTGATAACATCGTCTTGAAACAAGCCCCCTGAATATATAATAAAGCCTTCAATGTAATGGCTACAATAGGATCCTCACTTGATATGCCAAACAATGTAACATACTTCTAGTTCTTAGTAGAACAACTAATGATCCCAACTTTCGGTATCCTCCCATCCAAATGTGTGAGCAAAATTGTTGGTCCTAATTCACCATGGTAAAAAGACATGTTCCTACCTGCATGATTAATACCTTTCTCTAGGGACTTGTCCCAAAACCAACTTAAAAGAATCATTCGACAAGTTGCACATCATGTCATAATTACTGTCACGTTATATCAAAAATTTCTTGATGAAACTCTCTTCTAATGTCTTGATTCAATAGAATTGCAAACAACTTTAAAAGAGGTGCACAAAGGTATTTTTGGAGACCACTCTAGTGAGGTAAAAGCACAAAAGCATGTCACGTTTCAAGCCAACTTATCAGTACAAGTGAATTTAAGTAATTCTAACTAAAAATTAATTTTAGTCAAACATATGGCCTATATAGATTCATTATAGCTAAGTTATATATAAGCCACAACTTTTTCAATTGGAAGTGTCTACTAAATGTATATTTTATACCACTTTGAGTTTAATTACCCCCACTAAAAAAATTAAAAAAGCTCGATGTTTCAACAACTCCTACTCTTATAAATAATATATACTTTTTAATTGTAAAAATACCCTTCTATAGATCTAGAAGTGAATTTTCTAAAATTATATCTTTTAATATTTTAATTATTTTTTATATTTTATATTTTATTTTTATTGAAAGTAGGTCATCAACATTAAAATATAAGGTTGATTGTCTTATCAAAGAAAAATAATATAATTTATTTTAAAAATTTGAAAAAAATATGATGCAATAGAGAAAAGATGTATGTTAAGAGGATATTTTTTTTTTCTAATTTGGATAAATAATTAAGAAAAAAGTTGGTGGAAATTGGAAAGTGTTATATTTTAGCACACACACCTTTTCAAATTTATTGAAAAAAATATATTTATTAAAAATAGTAAAAAAATATATCCATGCACAAAAGTTTAAAGTTATCAATATAAACAAAAAAATTGCAAAAAAAGGATAAATTTTACTAAATAAAGTGTGTGGCTTGTGTAACTTCAATTGAACATTTTATTAACAACTAAATTATAACATTTATTTTATTAAAAACTACATACAAATAATTTTTAAATTTTTGTTAAAATTACAAACATAAAACAAACAAAAGAATATAAATTTTATTAGTTTACATCATTTCAAAATTCAAAACACATATTTATCTTTCTATTGATTTAATTTAAAAAGTTGAATCAACATTGACCATTTCTTTTATAAAAGTGTGACATAACTTTGTACTTTTACCCAACGGTCTCACCTTGGCCAAGAATCTCATGTGCACTGGATACTATTGGCCTACTATGGAAAATGATGCATAAAAGTTTGTACAAAGATTCCAACAATGTTAGATGCATGGGGACTTGATACATGCACCAACTTAGGAATTACAACCAATAACATCTCCATGACTATTCCTATAACGGGGACTGATCCTCATAGGGAAAATCAATCTAACCTCTTTAAAGGCACACAAATTCATGCTTACCACCACATAATATTTCACAAAGTGGGTGGAAGCAATTCCACTTACTATGTTATTGGCAAACAAATAACCAAATTCCTACCTAACTCCATCATATGCTACTAGTATAGAGTACCCTTATCCATAGTCATAGATAATGGTCACCATTTCAAGAAACAAGCTATCTAGGAACTTTGTGACACATTTCAAATCCAAGACCACTTCACCACACCCTACTATCTCCAGAGCAATAGTCAAGCTGAAGCAATAAATAAAACTATTTTAAATATCCTAAAGAAAGTTGTCAATGACACTAGCTACGAATGACATCTTCAACTAAATCTTACATAATGGGTCTATTTCACTTGTGTCCACACACCTACATGTGCCATACCCTTTTCCCTTATGTACGAATCTTAAATCATTCTCCCAATCAAGGTTGAGGTACCATCAGTCAGAGTGTCATTGCAAAATCTAATTTTAGATGAAGAGTATCGGGTGGCATGATTGCATGAGTTAGAGTTTCATGATGAGAAATGTTAGAATCCATTGAATTATCTTCAAGCATATCAAAATCATCTCAACTGAAGTTATAATAAAAAAATCATAGTTTGCTTATTTGAGATAGAAGACTTGGTCTTGAAGGAAAACCAAAGGAACTTAGCAGAAAGAGAGAGACCACAAAAATTTGAGCCGAATTAGTTGGGTCCCTATATCATCATAGTAGCATATGGAAGTGTGACATATCAGTTGTCAACTCTTGAAGGAGAACCATTGCGTAATCCTATTAACAATACACACCTCAAGAAGTTTTCACGGGGGCTTCACTTAGTGAACCTGGGTTATATCACCTGCGTTCATGGCATACTGAAGAATCCCCCTATTTTCAAAAAATATTTCCCTAAAATCCTTTTTTTCCACCCCCTCCCAATACATAGCTTGAATTAGAAGCCCCCCATTTGCACAAAATATTGCATTTTTCATAGCATGAATTAAAAACCCCCCTATTTTCACTGATGGGCAATATATTGCACCCTCATTATTGGGATATTAAACCCCCCAATATGAACACACGTGATATGATATTGCCTATTTAGTGAAGCCCCAATGGAAGTTTTATTCTTGAGAGAAAAAATCAAAAAAATCAAAATCATGTAAAAAAGAACAAAAAAAATAGCCATCTTGATGAAAACCTAGTAAATAGGCATCTTGTGTGACTTAAAAAAAACAAGCAAAACAATAAAAAGAAAAAATTCACCCTATATAGTGAAAACTTGGTGAACATGTGCTTTGGGTAAGTACCATGTTGAAAACCTAGTAAATAGGCACCATGTGTAGAAGGTTACAACTTCACTAGGTATAAGAATTCTAGATCTGGTCAACTATCAAACCACTCGCCATTGTTTTTCATCCCATCCCCCATTATAAACCTTGCTGACACACCTCTCATAGTTTGAGATTAATTGGTTTTCAATGTCATTATCTCTTATTCACAATAAGTCAATCCAACACCCCATTATCGTGACAAATGGTTCTCGACCTAACTGAGAGAAAAAATCCATACAAAATAAATAAAGTCTTGAAAAGATCCATAAAAATTAGATAAAGTCCTAAAAAAACCATAAAAATCATATAAATCTTTGAAAAAATCCATAAAAATCAAATAATGTCCTATAAAAATCCATAAAAATTAGATAAATTCATGAAAAAAGTCCATAAAAATCATTTAATGTCCTAAAGAAAGACCCAAAAATTAAATAACCAATCATGAAAGTCTAAAGCAACAAATTATTCCTTGAAAAAGAAAACGTAAAAGTAGACACGCAACATCAAATCTTCAAGTCAGCTAAATCATGTAAGAATAGGCAACCGATCAATCAAGTCTACAACCAAACTGATCATATGTCTAATCAATTGAACCAATCAATCCCTATCTATCATTTATAAATTTATCTTACATAGGGAGAGGTACGCTTGAAAATAGATTGATTGATTTTATATGGGGTATTATATCTGAAAACAAATGTCATTATCATCATCACACAAGCAATCAACATCGACAAAGATCAATATGACTGTTGACTTGTTTGGTCAAGTTAGTCTTATACTTTATTGATTTATCTTGAATTATGTTTCTATTCTACTCAAGGATGTCCACACATGACTAAAGGAGTCAAGATGGTTCTTAATCTCATTTTTATTTTTGTTGTTGTTTGTGGTACGTTTTCATGAAGTTTTGGGCAAAGGTATTTTGGGTGTTTGTGTTGGTACGTGCATTCGGCAATGATCCTATGCAAAAATGAAGTCATGGATCACTATGTTTGTGACTATCGCAGATACCTCGACCCTTAACAAATAAACCTTAGAATGGATAAAAAAACTCAATGTTTGCAATATGTCTATTAATATGATGACCCTATTTCATAAATTATAAAATGATTTATAATTAAATATTTTTCCTTGAATTCTAAATAATTAAAAGAGACTTTAAAATCTTTTTAAGAAAAAGAATTTAATTAAAAATAAAAGTCCTTATACAACATAATGGAATTTAATATGAAATGTGGTATATTTAAATAAAAGTGAAAAGTAATGGTTTTTAAAGAAAAAGGAAGGGTTAAGGGCTATGTATTTTTTAAAGTACATTATTAAGTGAAAATAAAGAGAGACTTTTATATATTAAAAATTGAGGAATAGAGCTATTCACAAATAAATTGGTTGACTTACATGCAAGTTAATCAATTTCACTAAACGTGGATTTCAAGTCATTGTTTTAATTTAACAATTTATAACATTAAACAATTTAAGCTTTCTTTTATATTTCCTTTCAATGCAAAATAAAGTGACACTTATTTATTAAGAACAAATTTAATCTATAATAAAGAGACACTTTTTATATATTAAAAATTAAGGAATCATGTAGTTCACAAAAATAATTGGCTGACTTATATGTAAGTTAGTGAACTTGGCAAAATGTAGATTTCAAATCACTGTTTTATTTTAACAACTTATAATTATGCTGAAGAAGTTCCCTATGACAAAAAAACTCACCTACTTTGAAAGATCAACAACATAGAATTACCAAAAAACATGCAAGATGATTCAATGAATTGCTACATTACACGTTGGATTAGAATTTAGCAGCGATTCTTTTGAGCGAAGATTATAGCTTTGGAGGCAAATCAAGTATTCTGCACCAAACCCAACTAATCAAATAGTAAACAAAGGAAACACGAGGAGTAGTATTTCAATCTCCTTCTCAATTGTAGTCTCATCTTGATCGGTTGGGTGTAGTAAAAAATACTAGTTCCAGATCTATTTGAAAAACGTTCACAAAGTATTTTGCAAAGTTTACCTGGATTTCTCTATAATGTATGCTGCTCTATAAAAAATGGTATGTAACTTTGATAGTTTCCCTCCCCTTGTCTATCCATCTCTTCTGTTATCTCTCTCACTTCATCTCTATCCTCCTCCCTTTACCTCTCTTCCTCTCTTCCTTTGTCTTTCTCTTCTTTCTATGTATCTCCCTCTATTTTTATATTTATGTCTCCACTTTTTGTTTCTCTCCATCTCTCTTTCTCTCCATCTTTTCTTCATCTCTCTACCTCTCTATCTCTGATTGTTATCTCTCATTTTAATCCATCTCTCTTTTTGGGTAAAAGCACAATGTTGTGTCACACTTTTATAAAGGAACCGACCAACACTACTAAAACTGTTTAACTTCAACCGCATAAAAAACATTTTTAAATTGAATTTGAAATGATGTAAACTGATCAAATGTAGAAATATAAATGAAATTTGTCTGCTATTTTTAAAAATAATTAGGGAAAAAATTGATATTTTTTTAATAAATTCAAAAACGGATTTTTCATTGCCGAAAAATGCTGAAAATCAGGGGTTCTAGTTGGCGTCACCAAAAAAAAAGAAAATGGACTTATTTTTTTCTGATTTTTTCTTTACAAATAGAGAATATATATATGTAGCATTAAAAAAAAAAAATTTAATTTTGATGTATATTTAATCGTTATATTATTTTGAAGTCCAACATAGAAAAATTTGACAGTTTTCATTCGATGTCACCTTTTGACTACTAAATTTATCATTAACCAAAAAAAAAACCCTTTTCGAGAAGATTCTCTCATCTAGTGAAAAATAATTTTTAATTTTTTTTTTAAATATCCTTTAATATTTTTTTAAAATTTCTAATCAGCCTCTTTTTTAGCTTTAAAAAGATACTCGCAATGTTTAATTAATAAAAGATATTAAAATTAATCAAAATACTAAAAAAAATTATGTCTAGATTCGTGAAAAAAATTGAGGAAAAGTGAAAAGTTTAAAAAATACAGAGTTTTTCACCTTTTTTTGTGCCATATCACATGACACATAGGCTAGTCCAACCGGATTGAGTTCGATCGGACTAAGTTTGACCGGACTCATTCCAACCAAACTAGCCTTATTTCAAACTATAGAAAAAAAATGGATTTTTTTTGAATGGACTCATTTGAACTAAGGGAGTTCGACCGCACAGTCCAGTCGGACTCAATCGGACCGGATGCCTGGTGCCATTTTGGTGCCACATAGGCGCCACATGGCCCAAGGGTAGTCCGACCGGACTACCCTCTGTTGGCCCAAAGTGTGACACAACTCCATGCTTATACCCTTCTCTCTTCCCTTATGTCCATCAATCTCACTATCCATTTTTCCCTCTTCCTTTATCACTCTATTGTTCTTTCTCTCTCCATATTTTTTTTCATTTTCTATTGTCCCTCTCTCACCTCCCCTTTTCCTCTCTCCATTTCATTGCCCCTCTCTAGCTCTCTCCCTTCCTCTTTATCTTCCTGTCTCATATTCTCTCTCCATTTTACTTAATCTTTATATCTCTATCTTTTTCTATCTCTGTGCACCCCTTTCTCACTCCAAATTTCTCAATCTTTACATTAAAGATATCTATTATAATATTCATTACATATTTATTATATATATATATATATATATATATATATATATATATATATATATATATATATATATATATATATATATATATATATATATATATATATATATATATATATATATAAAGAAACCCCCCCCCCTCTCTCTCTCTCCCTCTCTATTCTCTCTTTATAGATCTCTCCTCTCTCTCTATCCATATATTTAACTAACTCTATCTCTCTATCTCTTTGCGTATCTCTTTATTTCTTTCCTTATTCCTCTCTATATCTTTTTGTCTCCCTCTCGCCTTTATATATTGAGCTATTTATCCCTCTCTCTCCCCCCATCTCTCTCTACCTCCATCCCTTCCTCTTTACTTATCTTTTTCCCTCTCTCCCACCTCTTCTCTCTACCTCCTATACTTATACCACTCTAATTATCTCCCCAAAATTCTATGCTAGAAAGAGACACTGTTCCGGTGAAGATTGATGCATGAGAGATGCTTAGGAGTTGTCATTGATGGCAACCTAGTTCGGAAATCATATCCGATGTACATAGATTTGATTTAATGGAAGTCATATCATTCATGAGACATAAGTTTGGAAGGTGGAATATAGTAACCAGTACAGAATGAGATCATTGTGCACATCTTGATTTTGGTGTTGTAATTTTGGTTGCGGTGATAAAAGCAGGTGGTTCAAGGTTTGAGGAAGTTTATTATGTAATCCTGACATCCGACATTGATTAATGAGAAAGGTTGAAGGTCTGGTATCTGACAATTCAGTTAGAGCACAAATATTTTGGTGTAACATGTGCTGTAGAATCTCAAGGTTGATTTCAGTGTTTGGTTTCGTGTTTGAGGTGATTGGGACGAGTTGTGTGAAGCTTCTTATCATTCTGTTTAGGTCCGCATATGGATTTGTAGGTAGATTGAGCCGACTTAAGGCTACACGTTTCATGTTGCATGTTATGTGGATTTTGGAAGCCGACATAATAAATGATTCATTTTGTTTGTGTGGATATATAAGACCAATTCATTCGAGCGTTTTTGGAAGAGAGAGGAGTGTGAGAATTCTGTAAGAGCAAATTTGCGAAGTTTGGTGAATGTGATTGAAGCTTTAGGTGCTCCGGTGTAAGATAAAGCAGATACGTAAAATAGTTTTAAAAGTCAATTTGAGCCTTACTGGAACTTGTTTTTGGCATATGTAGATGCTATTCTTCACTTCATTCATTATTGTAATCACCAGTAAGGCAGTGATCCTTCATTTGGGTTGTAGCCCTCTTGTATTTGAACAACTTGAGCTCTGCGTAGTGTGCCTGAATGCAAGTACATTCCCCTTATGTAATATTATCATATTTATGGCCATAGTATAATAATATTGTGGGTTCAAATCCCACCGTGGTTTTTCCCTTTCCGGGTTTCCATGTAAAAATCTTGTTGTTATTGTTGTATGCTTGATTGCTTTATGTTTATGCACTTTACTTTCATTCTTATGCATATGGTGGTTCAAGAATCAGATTAATAAGTTTTTAAATTGCAAAACACTGATTCACCCCCCCCTCTCAGTGTTCATTGATTCCAACAATTGGTATCAGAGCATAGTTCCTCAAAAAAAGCCTAACAACTTGAGGAAGATCCAAAAGATTGAATCAATGGACTCCGGTCTGCAGAAGCAACTTACTGTGGCACTTGAAGATCTTGATGTAGCTATGAAGGAGAAGAGTAGCCTGAGGAGAAGTCTGTAAGTAGCTGAAAATTTCATTGAATCTCTGAAAGAGCAGGTGAACACATCAAGAGAGAAGAGAAAGGAACCAATGGATAAAATCAAGGAGAAAGAAGAACAAAGCATTGACAATCAAGTCCTACAAGATAAGACAAATGAATGTGAAAATCTTGCTAGAGAGAATGCAGTTTTGAAGAATGAGATGCAATCCATTGTGATGAAATTGACAAAGGAGATTGAAGACAAGAAAAAGAATGAAGAAAATCTGACTCAGCCATTGAAGGATAGATCTGATGAATGTTGTAGATTGAACTATGAGAATGATCAGTTGAAACTTGAATTGGTGCAATGGAAGAATGATGGACAAGAACTTGTAAGGCAGATCATAATTATGAGAGATGAGCTTTCTACTACTAATGAGTACAAATAAAAATTCAAAGCTAGCTCAACCCGTTTATATGAGATGTAGGAAAGTCAGAGACATGGGAAAGACATGTGAGGACTTGGATATGAGAAAGGAGAATCCTCTGGTTTTGGACAAAGCAATCATCAGAAGAACAAGAAACCTCCAGTAAGACAACCTAATGCTTATAAATTCAATGGTAAATGTTTTGTTTGTGGAAAATTCGGTCATATGGCAAGTCAATGCATAAATAAGATGAATAATGGGATGATGAATAATGTGAATAATGGTCTAACCTTTGTCGATCAATGTTTCATATGCAACAACTTTGGTCATAAGTCAAACACGTGTAGAACAATTTCCAAAATAAGGGATGCTATGCTTGTGGAATATTTGGACACATTTCTAACCAATGCAAGATGAGACCAAATCAAATGAACTTCATGCCTATGCAAGAAAATGTTGTTTTCTATGCATGCAACAAATCCGGTCACATTGCAAAATATTGCAGGAGCAAGAATATGAGCAAGAATTCTCTAGTAGACAAGATCAAATCAGATGAAAAGGGAAAATCAAAGGTTGAAGAAGTTAGAGAGTAGCATAAGAAGATGTGGGTTAATAAGGAAGATCCAAGTGTTCAGAATGGCTCCATACTTGATTCCGGTGTTGGAATTACCTCATCCGGTAACTAAGACATTTTGGCATTAGGGGGAAGCTTTTCATGAAGATCTTTAAAACCCCCTTTTGGAGATCTGCAACCGATCGAGAATGGTTGCAGATGAAGGAGATTAGCTATGCAATTGATATCCGGAAGATTTCATGCCTATCTGAGTATCCAGTGATGAATTCTCAAAGATGCAGGGTATCCAGAAAGCTTTTAGGGTTGTGCATTTATGACAACTTAAATTTATGTTTTTGGTGGATAAAAAGGCATTTCTATCATTCATTCTTCACATTGCGAATGAAGAGAAAGTGAAGAAGAGCAAGGCGAACGAGATTGAGAAATAATAACCGAGCTTGAAGCGATCAACAAGTGACTCCTAGCATCCGGTTGAATATGAAAAGGTATTTATCCATGTTTGAGTTGTTTTTATACCCTAATTTTGAAATGGCATCTGCATCTAGGGTTGCAAATCCGTTGGTAGTTGAGATTACTAAGAGAGAAAGGCTTGTATTTAAGCGACATCCATTCAAATCTGTTGAAAATGATTCGAAAGGTTCTTTTTCCTCTGTCCCGTAAGGCATGTTGCATAATAAAGATATTAGGGCATACATTCATTGTAATATCGAAGAGCTTAGGAATGCAGACATGCTATCACTATATACCAAGCATATGATGGATGGAATGGGAAATCTAAAGCCTGAATTTAAATAATTGCAAGATAAGGGTTTTATCCAGTTTGTTCATTTTTTGATGTTCAATGAACCCGAATGGGTCAGATATATCTTGAGTCGAATCCATGATGAGTTTATATGCCTGGACAAACCTCACAAGATCACAAAGTAAGCTAGTCAAGCTGTAACTTGTTTGAATGCAACTAATGAGATCCCCGGTCTGAGGAAAGTTCAGAACACAACAGTGACAACTGTTACCGGATATGACAACTAGTCGATGACAATCAGTGATATCATAGAGCATGATGTGAGATTTGCCTCAATGGTGACAGGATACAAGGTGTACCAATCTAGTAGACAAAACTCAATATCCGGTACTACTATATTTGTAGCTTATCAGATGCTTAAGGAAGACAAAACATATGATCTCTGTGGTGTACTTCTTAGTGAGCTAATGAGCAACTTGAAGAAAATAAAGCAAGATAAGGAACATTTTTTTAAATTCAGTTCTTTGATTGTTTTTTTAGCACTTTACTTATTGAATGAAATCCCCGGTATTGGAAAAGTTCAATGGGCTTATGATAAACCAGTGGCAGTCCAAATCAAATAAGGTTTGCAAGGATTGGGTGATACTGTAGCTCATAAATTTTCTTTGTGGGGATACTTCAAATCATTTTAGGCCATGATGCAAAACATAAAAAGGATATGAAAGGAAATTGTTGAAAAATATGAGAACACAATTTTCTTTATGGTAGACAAAGACCAATGCCACATGGAGGCAGTTGAACCTAGAAATGTTCGAATCATGCCTATGGGGTATGAGGTAGATGGAAATACATTTGATGCATATGCTCAACATCTGTTGAGTAAACCAATAGATGAGAATGAGGAAAGGTTCGGTACCTTCAAAGGGAAAGATCTTGAATTGCATAAGAAATTCATTGAGTCGTCAAGAAAGAGAAAAGTCAGGAAAGAGGTTGAGGAGCTTGCAGAGTAAATGGGAATATCAAAAGAAGCTATGCAAAGTAAAAGGGAGAAAAATATACTTAAGGAGGAGGACATGGTGAAGCCTAAAAGGTCAAAACCAGTTTCCACTCCTCCCAAGCAATCAAAGCCAAGGTAGTCCTAGTTTGCACCTACCTCCAGTGCTCAGAAGCCTATCCCTCCACCCAAGCCACAAGCCAAGTCAATTGATGGAGTAGATAAGAGGAAGAAGGAGAAGCCTCAAAGGGAGTATGTTGTAGCCACTGTTGAGGATACAAAGACAAAATCTGATGAAGCGGTGAAAGAAGTAAAGAAGACAACTACCTATGCCAGGGTGGTGAGGAAGCCACAATTTGGTGGAGCCCAGCCAATCAAGAAGGCAAGAGCTGAAGCTGAGCCATCTGGTAGAGCCAGAGTGAGCAATAAACAAAAATTTAAATTGGATGAAGCTCTAAAATTTGATGAAGTTGAAGGTACATATAATGTTGTGCCACCATTGACCTTGAATGAAATAATTAATGAAGTGCTTAAGGATGGTAATTTGAAGAATGTGCCTGTATATTATGAGAATTTTGATGATAAAGATCAAAGAGCTATAGAGGAAGCAATTGTATAGTACATGGATGTTTATAGTAAGGAATTAATAGAACTGTCATGCATGATACCCAAGAGCTTATATGACATTTTGGATGCAAGGAGGCATACGACAAGTTTAGAGGATGAAAGGATAAAGGAGTACACATTAGTAAACTTATCCTCTATCATTTTTAAAGATGAAGTTGTAAGATTGTTAAAGATTGCCAAGGATAGATTCAGAAGCAAGAAGAAGGTAAATAAAATTATGCTTGACAACATAGATGAAGTGACTAAAGAGACTGATATAATTTTGAGACAATTTTTGATAGAGCAAAGGCATGATGTGAACCCGACACATGATGCCACTCAACTGAAAGAGCAATTATAGGACACATCTGTTTTAGAATTTCATGCAGCCATTCTTGATGTACAAAATGATCAATCCTCTAAGAAAGCTATTTCGATAGATGAGACTAGAGTGCATACAATAGTTAATGATGTTAATGCTAATGTTGATACCTTTGGTGAAGCTGAACAGGATCCTTCGGTAATAGAAGTTGTTTCAGAAAAAGGTAGTTGAGGAGACAGTTGATGGTGAAAAGGGTGAAAAATATGTGAGTGTAGAGATGTGAGGAGAAGAGAATGATGTTCAGGCTCTGGTGACAGTGGCAACAGACACTGTTATTGACAAAGGGAAACAAATTGTTAATGATTCAGATGTTTTTGGTCAAGGGCCTATTGATCTGAGTTCTTTATCTTCGATTTAAGCATTAAAGTTAGCAACTCTTGCACAAGCTAAAGCCAACGGGGACTTACTCAAGTCCCATACTGCAAATTAAGAGTTAATAACATTAGCAGGAGATGTATTGGAGAATATTTTGCCATCATTTAAACTAGATACAACTGATAACCCATCCAGTAGCTTAAAAGTATGCTAAATGCTATAGAATCTCAATTTGAGTCTTTGGAGAAGGCAACAAATGTTAGAGTTTTGAATTAGTTCAATGTTGTGAGACTAAAAATAGTTTTGAAGATGATTGAGCATGATAGGATAAGTTTAATAACTGATATGAAGGGTATACAAGATGCATTAGATGAAGGCAACCAAATATACAAGTCATTCCTAATTTTGGCTAAGTTTACTATAGACATTGAAAATAAAATAAAAGAATGTGAAGGCTAGCTTGCTAGCATATCTCAGTTATATGCACCTTAGTTGGTCTTGGCTAGCAATTTTGAACCACAATTTTTGAGTATATTGGATAAGATTAAGAGTTTAAATCAAGAAAAGGACATAATTTCGGCTAGAGTAGGAGAAGTGAGGAGACTTATCACTCCTCAGATAGATTCTCTAATAAGCAGTATGCAAGATGCAAAGGATTCTCCGAATAAGAGTGTTCCAGCAGACAAACATGGAGTAGAGATGCTCACATATCTTTTCAGCGGGATGATTAGTATTTTGGAGAGTTTGAAGAAGTCACGGGGATAACCATTTGCTGTCCTTAAGGATAATTTTTGCCGATATTTTCAAGTTTTTGTAAGCAACTATACATATCTCTCTATATAAGTTTTGGCGGATTCCTATCTTTGGCATTGCTGTCAAAGGGGGAGAGAGCATAGTGAAAAATGGTGCAAATTCCCAGGGGGAGCTTGTTGAGATTGTTGAGACTTGCAGATTTTTGAAATTTTGGAGTTTTGCAGTCTTGAGTGTATAATTCATTTTTCACAGTGTTGCTATCAATGCCAAAGGGGAGATTGCTGGGAAGAGACACTGTTTCGGTGAAGATTGGTGCATGAGAGATGCTTAGGAGTTGTCATTGATGGTAACCTAGTTCGGAAATCATATCCGATGTACATAGATTTGATTTACCAGAAGTAATATCATTCATGAGACATAAGTCTGGAAGGTGGAATACAGTAATCGGTAGAGCATGATATCATTGTGCACATCTTGATTTTGGTGTTGTAATTTTGGTTGCGGTGATAAAGGTAGATGGTTTGAGGCAGATTATTATGTAATCCTAACATCCGGTGTTGATTCATGAGCAAGATTGAAGGTCCGATATCCAACAATTCAGTTAGAGCAGAGATGTTTTGGTGTAGTGTGTGTTGTGGAATCTTAGGGTTGATTTTGGTGATTGGTTTCATGTTCGAGGTGATTGCGTCGACTTGTGTGAAGTTTCTTATCATTCTGTTTAGGTCCGCATATGGATTTGTGGGCAGATTTCAAGCCGACTTAAGGTTACATGTTTCATGTTGCCTGTTATGTGGATTTTGAAAGCCGACATAAGAAATGATTCATTTTGTTTGTGCGGATATATAAGACCGATTCATTCGAGCATTTTTGGGAAGAGAGGAATGTGAGAAGTTTGTAAGAGAGAATGTGCAAAGTTTGGTGAATGTGATTGAAGGTTTAGGTGCTTGGTGTAAGACAGACCAGGAAAACATAGCAGATAAGCAGAACAGTTGCAGAAATCAATTTGAGCCTAACTAGAACTGCTTTTTGGCATATGTAGATGCTATTCTTCAGTTCATTTATTATTGTAATCAATTGCAATCGCCTGTAAGGCAGTGATCCTTCCTTCTAGTTGTAGCCCTCTTGTATTTGAGCAACTTGAGCTCTAGGCAGTGTGCCTGAATGCAAGTGCATTCCCCTTATGTAATATTATCATACTTCTGGCCATAGTATAATAATATTGTGGGTTCAAATCCCACCATGGTTTTTCCCTTACCAGGTTTCCATGTAAAAATCATGGTGTTATGGTTTTATGCTTGATTGCTTTATGTTTATGCACTTTACTTTCATTCTTATGCATCTGGTGGTTCACGAATCATCTTAATAAGTTTGTAAATTGCAAAACACTGATTCACCCCCCCTCTCAGTGTTCATTGATTCCAAAATTCTCTCCCTCCACCTATCTCTCTCCTCTCTCCCCCTCTTCTCTCTATTCCTCTAAATATATATATATCCCCTTCTCTCCCTCCCTCTATCTCCCCCTCTCTATCTCCCTACATCTCTCCGTCCGTCCATCCATTCGTCCCTATTGCCTACCCATTTCTCTATTTCTACCTCTCTCTCCCTTTCTCTTCCCATATATTTCTATTTGTCTCTTTCTCTTCCCATATATCTCTATATCTCCATCTTTTTCTCACCCTCTCTCTATATCCCCATATTTCTCTCTCTCACTGTCTCTATTTGTCTTTCTTTATCTGTCTATCTATCTATATATATATCTTCCTCTTTATCTCACCCTCTCTATCTTTGTATGTCTTTCTAGATTTATCTCCCCTTTACATCTCTCTATCAATCTATTTCTCTCCCTCTTCGTCTCCCTTTGTCTTCCTCATTCCCTCTCTATCTCTAGACATGTATCTCTCTCCTCATCCATCCATCTCTCTCCATCTCTCTACCCTTATATCCCTCCATATCTCTACCTCTCTATATATCCATTTCTATCTCTATCTTTATCTTTCTATATCCCCCTCTCTATATATTTATCTCTTCCATCTCTATGTATCTCTCTCTATATATTTATCTCTTCCATCTCTATGTGTCTCTCTCTGGTCTCTTTCTTTGTCTCTCCATATCCTTCTCTTAATATCCTTTTCCTTCTCTAGCTCCATTTTCTCTCTATCTCCCTATATTTTTGCATATTTATCTCTCCCCCTACCTCTCTCTCCATCTCTTCCCATTGCAAACATAACATGAGCTTGTTGGTAGTACATCCTGATTATCTTCCTTATTCAATGGTTTGATTTAATTTATGTTTTGATCGCTATAATTGCACACAGTTTATTTGAAGCTATGACTTGTACATAAATGTATACATAAAATAGACCAATTTTTTTTTCTTAAATGACATTCCACATCTCTTCGGCATACCCATTGCACACCAAAGTGCGATTGCTAGTATTAAACAAAGAAACTAGTCTAAGCTTAGAATGCAAAGTAATGTGACACTTATTTATTAAGCACCATGTATAGTTGAATGGAAGGAAAATAAAATCGCATACTTCAACTCCCATGGTGGTGTGAGGTAAAAAATTGGGCTAATAACAAACAGAGAATGAGAATTACACTAAAGCATGTTTTGGGAATAAAGACAAAAGCACAGTTTTGCATCAAACCATGCAAAAAGAATGCACCCTCGAATGGGCTGATGAACATGAAGATAAGGAGCTCTAAGTTAATGTTTATAAGCAAAACAAATGCAAAGAAAAACAGAACTTTACTGAAACAAACGATCAAATAAAAAGCAATCACAGTTCAATTTCCACGCAAACTGATTGTTTATATTCAGATCCATTGGATACAAAGAAAGCCGTTGACTAAAATTAAACAAAATAGAAAGCTTGCCTTCACGCCAACGTATATTTTCATTAACGATATAAATGCAGGGAAAGTAGAAAGAGGGAGGAAACTTACGTTACGTATAAGGAGGAGAATCACATTCATCTTAGGTCATATTAGCCATGCAATGAAGGTTTTATGGGAGGATGGTAATGGTAGCTTTTTAGAATTCTTTTAATACCAAAACGAGAGAATAAAGAGCTGAGGTGGGGTTCTCTCAATATGATAGGATCCTCTATATCTCACATGAGGAAAATGATGTAGAAGAAGTAGAAGTGCCTCCTTCAGATGTCACTAATATACAAGGCATACCAAAATTCTTCACACAAGATGTAGGCCTTTCATCCTTTGAAGACTAACTTTCTTATATTAGATAATCTTAGAGAAATAAAAGCATGATGATCAAGATAAGGGGGTTGCTTCTCCTTTGAGGAACATAGAGAAACAAAACTTGGATGCACAAATGTAGTTAACCAAATGTTCCTCCTCCAGTAAGCACATAATATGTAAATGATAGGACCAAGGTAGATGATAATACCAAGGAGAATCTTGAGAAAGGTTAAGATACTGTAGAAAAATCTATTGAGTTCTAGGTAGATGACACCATTAAGGGAAAATTTGAAAGAGTTTAGGGATCTTCTTCTCCCTCAATGGATTCATCCAAAGACCTATTAGCCTTGCAAATGCAATTCCAATCACTAGTGACTTCACAAATACTTCAATTGCCAACACAAGATGGACAAATAGATTTGTCCAATATATCAACCCTCCACAAAATGTAACTTGGAGATATTTTTTCATTGTTCATCCAGGAAGGAGATACCATTCTATTGTTGTGTAGGTTATGCTCACCATGGAAATCTTAGTTTTGAAGTTTCAGACCTTAACTAAAGAAGGATTAGTCCTAGCCAACAAGGAGGAAATCAAATATGAGAGACAATGGCCATTTAATAAAGTTGAAGACATACATTACATGCAAAACTACTTAGCCTTTCAAAAGAGATATAATGAACACCATTCCACTAAAGTATTGGGTAGTGATTTGTGCTTCAAAAGAAGTACGAGATTCTGAACATTAACCAAGGTCTTTCAAATGTAGTTGAGGCTATTAGGTCTAATAAGGATATTTTTTATATTAAGCCGCCTATCAATGATACTAACCCTTTCAGTATTAGTAAGAAATTATAATTTAATACTTAAGTTTAATTGTCATTTTAGATAACAGTTATAAAACAAATATGTAACAAGTACTTTTTTGTATAATACCATACAGAATCAAATGCTAAGCCTACATGGTCATTTTGTAGTAACAATATATCTAAGCATATAAATGATATAGCTCTCCAAAATTATGGATGATGATCTGTATATATTTTTGGTTTATGATATTTAATACAAAAAATAATAATATATATAATATTAATTAATATAATATATACTAATATATATTAAATATTGTATTGTATGGATGAGGAGGAGGGAGAGGAGGGGGATTCGAAGGAGATAGAAAGAGACATGGAGAGGGGAGATAGATAGAAAGAGAATAAGGGAGGGAGATGTGGGAAGAGAGAGAGGTATTGTTTGAGGGACATAAGGAGAGGTAGGGTGGGAGGGACAAAGTGAGAGGTAGGTGGAGAGAGAGAGAGGGTGGGAGGGAGATAGTGAAAGAGGTAAGTAGAGAGAGGGAGGGTGAGGGGAGATATAGAGAAGTAGAGAGGAAACAAGGACAGAGAGGTGGAGGCTAGAGGGAGATATAGAGAAGTTGAAAGGGAAGAGGTGAGAGAGAGGTAGCGTGGGAGGGATATAGGGAGTGGTGGGTAGAGAGAGATGGAAAGGGAATATATATATATATATATATATATATATAGAGAGAGAGAGAGAGAGAGAGAGAGAGAGAGAGAGAGAGAGAGAGAGAGAGAGAGAGAGAGAGAGAGAGAGAGAGAGAGGTGGATAGAGAGGGGGTAGGTAGAGAGGAGGTGAGGAGAGATATAGAGATGTAGAGAGAGAGGGGGGAAGAGAGAAAAGAGTGGAAGAGAGAGAAAAG